>NC_044033.1:512838208-512934971 GCF_901765095.1 Microcaecilia unicolor | reverse complement strand
TTCCTCTTCTTGAGATTTTCTATATTTCTGGAACGCCAACTCTTTAGCCTTTATTTTCTCAGCCACTTGCTTGGAGAACCATATCGGTTTCCTTTTCCTCTTGCTTTTATTTACTCTCCTTACATAAAGGTCTGTGGCCCTATTTATTGCTTCTTTCAGCCTGGACCACTGCCCTTCCACTTCCTGTTTATCCTCCCAGCCCATCATCTCCTTCCTCAGGTATTCCCCCATTTTGCTAAAGTCAGCACGCTTGAAATCCAGGACTTTGAGTTTAGAGTGGCCGCCCTCCACTTCAGCCGTTATATCAAACCAAACCGTTTGATGGTCACTGTTTCCCAGATGTGCACACACTCGCACATTTGACAACACTATCCCCATTTGTGAGCACCAGATCCAGCATCGCTCCCTCCCTCGTGGGTTCCGTCACCATCTGTCTGAGCAGAGCACTTTGGAAAGCATCCACGATCTCTCTACTTCTTTCCGATTTGGCAGACGGAACCTTCCAATCTACATCCGGAAGATTGAAATCTCCCATCAACAGAACCTCTTTTTTCTTTCCTAATTTTTGAATATCTGCAATCAGATCTTTATCTAGTTCCTCTAATTGTGTGGGGGGTCTGTAGACAGCACCCACGTGGACAGAAGTTCTATCCTCTCTTTTTAAGGTGATCCATATCGCTTCTTCTTTTCCCCAGGTCCCTGTCATTTCAGTCGCCATGATATCATTCCTCACATACAGAGCTACTCTCCACCTTTACGACCCTCTCTATCCTTCCTAAATAGATTATAGCCTGGTATGCTTGCATCCCATTCGTGGGAACTGTTGAGCCACGTCTCTGTGATTGCAACAACATCTAAGTCTGCTTCCACCATCAGGGCTTGAAGGTCATGAACTTTATTGCTTAGACTACGAGCATTTGTGGCCATTGCTTTCCACCTATATTTCTTGGTATGTGTTTTGACATTAGTGATTTGGGGGTGTCTTTTCACTTTGGGTACATTCATTGCTTTTTGTTCCAACTTTATTGCTTTTTCCTCTGCTTCAGTTCTATTTTCAGGAGCATTACAGTGCTGTAATGGAGCAAAAGAATTCTTTAGTGGCAACACTTGTGCGGGTGGATGCTTCTGTGTCACATGACAAAGTCTGCCTGAGCTACTGTGAACCATCTGTTCTTATGTGGTTTTATTCTTTGAGGGGAGTGGTGAGAAGCTATTTCTCTGTGCAGTCCTAGAAGCTGGTTTAATTGTATCCAATTCTTTGCATACTTTACTGAGCTCTTGTTTAAAATTAGATAGTTGAAGACAGATAGGGCAAGCTTTTAGTCTCCAGATGATTGGCCTTGAAACTAAAGTACCACATTATTGCAGAGAATAAAAGTCATCCTGATTCTTGAATTGGGTATGAACAGGTGTACTTAGTTGGGTTAACAGTCTGTAAGACTGCCTGTGTATAGATTAAGTTAATGAGGTTTGGTTTGTCTATAAATGAGTGGAAAAACCCTGGGGTGGGTGGGATTATAAGTCCCAAGTGCCAGCTAACTACTGTGTTAAGGCAATTCTCTGTGTGGGACCAGAATTTTCAAATGATTTAACTTCCAAATTTGCCCTAGAATATAAAAAAATAAGCTTTCCTTGTTGTAATATAAATCCAGATATTCCCAATAATTATATCAGTTTCAACCAATGTAAATGCACTTTAGAGCCCCAATACAATACAGCCTCCCTCTCAGAGCTTGGTAGGAAGAGGAAAAAGAAAGAAAATAAGAGGTTTCACAGGGCAAAATTAAGCACTAAGCCTTAAATTAAAGAGAATATCAGAATCTCACCTTAGCCAGCAAGTTGAGAAGTTTGGAATTTAAAAGGTCCAAATTTGTTATACTTGTGGAGGAGTTTGCTTCAGGTACAGATGAGTCAGCACCTGAGCAAAGTTAACGAAATGATATTGCTCCAATTGGTCTCTATGGGTCTGATATTCAAAAAAAAAAGCTAAGCTCCTACGTTATGCTTCTAATTTATACCCTATTGTCTGCCACATCTTGTCTTTCTGACTCAGAGTCGCTGGGGGGGGGTGGGGGGACAGGAGGGGCAAGATTCCCCGGGCCCAGCGCTGAAGTCTGGTTTCTCTCCTGATCCTGTATGTCAGGACCCAGGTGATTGCTTTAACATGAGAAGATGGGTCCCAGCACATAGGAGCAGGACAGAGACAGACAGACTGAGGGAGGTGCAGACGCGTACGGTAAGGGGGCGGAGGCAGTGGGCTGCCTGAGTGGTGGGGTGGGGAAGCGGGGTGTAGGAGGGGCCTGAGTGAGGGGGTGAGGCGGTGGCTGTGGCAGCCGTGCCTGGGCCCTGCTCTGTCTCTTAGTGGCCCTGTCGTGACTGCTTACGTTGGTGCTGAGTGGAGGAAAGCTGATAGAATAGTCTGTGAACCCAATTGCCCTCTCTGTCCACCTAGATCTGCCCGTGTTTCACCCCTGTTGGTTCCACACTTGCCACAATCCCTCCAGAGCCTGTCTCTCACCCCTCTGCCTGCCTGCCTCTACATACCTCTCCCCAACCACCGGTGAGCCCCCTCCACATCCATCCCTTACCCAGGCCCTCTCTGCTTGCCTCTGCCCTGTCTGCTTCTCTGTCCTAGCTCCAAGTACTGTCCGTGTCTGCAGGTGTGTGCAAATGAGTAGTGAGATGGTTCCATCGGTGTCGTCTGCTACACTGCATGTGAGGCTCAGTGTTTCTTGACCTCACTGAGGAGCAGTGCGTAGGGCGCTTCTGCATCGACGAGGCAGCCATTCTGCATCTGTGCCAGCAGTTGGAAACCCATTCTCCACACCACCGCTCACAGGGCGCAAACGGTGCTCCTACACCTCAAAGTCACCTCTTCACTTGCCTTTCTGACAACTTCCAGACTATCCTGACAGCCACTGCAGGTGCAGCTAGTCAGCCAATTTCCTGGTGTATCGGACAGTTCTTCCTGGCCCTTCTCACACACACTCTTGACTATATGGCATTCCCCCAGTTTTACTGATATCACACAATGACCCAATTCTATGACGTAACTCATTTCCCTCTGACCATGGTGTCATTGGCTGCACCAATGTGGTCCTCAGGCCCCCAAAAGGGAAAGATCGCACCGACCACAACTGCACTAAAGTGTAGAGTGCCACTCCCTGAAGAACCAGAGCCACGGGATGGGGACATAGAGGAAGAAGAGCATAGAAACATGACGGCAGATAAAGGCCATATGACCCATCCAGTCTGCCCATCCTCTGTAACCCCTAATTCTTCCTGTTCCTAAGCAATCCCACATGCTTCCCATGCCTTTTTAAAATTCTGGAACAGTCCTTGACTCCACCACCTCCACCGGGAGGCCATTCCAGGCCTCCACCACCCTTTCTGTGAAATAATACATTCCTTAGGTTGCTCCTAGGCCTATTCCCTCTTAACTTCGTCTTATGCCCCCTCATTCCAGAGCTCTCCTTCATTTGAAAAAGGCTCTCTTCCTGTACATAAATGCCCTTGAGATATTTAAATGTTCTATCATGTCTCCTCTCTCCCTCCTATCTTCCCAGCGTTTACATGTTGAGGTTCATAAGCCTGTCCCTATAATTTTTGCATTCAAGACCGCTTACTAATTTCGTAGCCGCCCTCTGGACCGACTCCATCCTGTTTATATCTTTTTCATAGGTGTGGTCTCCAGAACTGCACACATGTACTCCAAATGAGGCCTCACCAGAGACTTATACAACGGTATTATCACCCTCCTTTTCCTGCTGGTCATGCCTCTCTTTATGCACCCAAGCATCCTTCTGGCTTTGGTCGTCGCTTTTTCACCTGTTTGAAAGCTTTAAGGTCGTCAGACACAATCACCCCCAAGTACCCCGCTCTTCCTTCGCATACTGAAGCACTTCATCCCCTATACTGTACCGTTCCCTCTGATTTTTGCGACCCAAGTGCATGACCCTGCATTTTTGGGGATTAAACCAAACCAGCAAGCATTGCAGCAAAGACTGAACTCATACACTGCTCGTTCTGTGATGGTACGTTTGCCATTACAGAACAAGTGAGGCATTTGTACAGTGTCATCCATATCACCAAAACAGTGCCCATCAGATATGAGCCACCTATAACCACTTCACTATAATTGCCCCTACCACTCCCACATGTGCCTCACTTTCCCTCTCCTCACTAATAACATTCCCGCTCTCTGTACTTCACACAACCACTATCTCCCTCTTCCACCTTCCTACATCCTATCAGCTTTTCTCTCCCCCTCCCTTCACTTTGAGATCCCCCCCCCCCCCTTAGACACACCCTGGCTGCCAGGGGTTCAGCATGCTTGGAGGATCTGTCACTGCCTGTCTGAGCTGAGTGATGATTCCTCAATATCTATTCCAGCTTGCCACGCTGCTGCAAGCAAATGCAGCACCCACCAAAAGGAAAATGCCCCAGGGGATGCTCTTTCACAATACCTCCTCTAGGTGGTAGCACTGAGGGATACAGTAATTCCTTCAATTTTTCTCTTCCAACTAAATGCTAATCGAAAATCAGATTTCTCAAAAAAAGCAAATAGAATGTTAAGTATTATTATGAAAGGAATGGAAAACAAAAATGAGGACGTTATAATCCCTTTGTATCGCTCCATGGTGCAACCGCACCTCGAATATTG
Organism: Microcaecilia unicolor; assembly: GCF_901765095.1. Lineage (NCBI taxonomy): Eukaryota > Metazoa > Chordata > Amphibia > Gymnophiona > Siphonopidae > Microcaecilia > Microcaecilia unicolor. The sequence continues at coordinate 512,930,308 of NC_044033.1, read as the reverse complement.
TGTTCAATTCTGGTCATCGCATTTCAAAACTATATTGTGAAATTAGAAAAGGTGCCAGAGAAGGGCGACCAAAAATGATAAAGAGGATGGGACGACTTCCCTATGAGGAAAGGCTAAAGCAGCTAGGGCTCTTCAGCTTAGAGAAAAGACAGCTGAGGGGAGATATGATAGAGGTCTAGAAAATAATGAGTGGCGTTGAACGGGTAGACATGAAGCGTCTGTTTACTCTTTCCAAAAGTACTAGGGGGCATGCGATGAAGCTACAATGTAGTAAATTAAAATGAATCGGAGAAACGTTTTCTTCACTCAACATGTAATTAAACTCTGGAATTCATTGCCAGAGAATGTGGTAAAGGTGGTTAGCTTAGCAGAGTTTAAAAAAGGTTTGGACAGCTTCCTAAAGGAAAAGTCCTAGACCATTATTAAAATGGACTTGGGGAAAATCCACTGCTTATTTCTGGGATACTATAACAAAAAAATATATATGGCTTAACTTTCTCCAGTTGTATAGTATTTAGCAAAGCAGCTGCGATCAGACACATAATAGCTAAATGGTGTGAGATTCCCCCAGAAGAAGCATGGCGAAACAGGCACCTGTCGGGGCTTTTGTACACACCAGTTTGGAGAGTTGAGCATACAGGCTCCTCAAGCTAAGTGTCTTTTGAGCATTTTTCCATATATATGTAAATTTTCCATGAGATATCGTGAGAGCACAGGGTATCACTAAAATTATTGTAATTGCAACAATTTGGGTGGAGGTGGTTTAAAGTCAATGATTAAAATAAATGCACGAACCTGGATTCACCATGGGAGTGATATGAGGATTTGTGCTAAATGATATGAGACTCCACCTCGTTGCAATTTACAAGTGTTCTTAGTAACTTTTTTCCTATCTACATATGTTCTGGATAAGCAGCATAAAACGTTTTGTACATTTTTGGGGATCTTGCCAGGTATTGTGACCTGGATTGGCCACCTTGGAAACAGGATGCTGGGCTTGATGGACCTTTGGTCCGTCTCAGTATGGCAACACTTATGTACTTTAGGATTCTGAATGGAATCTTGCTACTCTTTAGGGTTCTAAATGGAATGTGCTATTGTTTGGGTTTCTACCAGGTACTTGTGACCTGGATTGGGCCACTGTTGGAAACAGGATGCTGGGCTTGATGGACCTTTGGGTCCTTGTCAGTAGGCATACTTATGTACTTACAGTATGTAGATGCAAGGACAGCACATATTTTTGTAAAAACTTTACTACGGCACGTGTTATTACAACAACAGTAGGACTGCACTGGGTGTTTAGGATGGCAAAATGTTTCAGACAGAGCCTCACTGGTTTCGGTAGATGTTGGAATGGCTGTCTAGCTGATGGTAAGTTATTAATTAGAAACACAAGCATGAGGCTGAATTTATTTAAAACAATCTCACTGCTTTTATTCTAGCATTCTTAATTAATGCTAGACCAATGCGGTCTCTGATTTTAGAGCACCCTGCGTCTGCAATTCCTTTGTCAACATCAAACAGGTTCGTGGAAAACAAAACTCATTCAATTAACATGTGGAAAGCATTAAATACCTACTAATACAATGGCTGAATAGGGGCGGTTTGAAAATACAGAGACGGAGTTCAGGGGAACATGCAATCATGAAAACATTTCATGTTTATTCTTATGTACAATGTGTGGTGGAAATGCATATCGCGGTGCACTGCAACCCCGGTTAATTGATGGGCCCGCTTTCATCTTTCTATACCAGTGGTCTCTTTGATTCACCTGTGCCATCAACACGTCCACTGTATTTTATCTCCTTACCTGCTAAAGAGCTTTAGAAATTAAGCCATCAGCAGCTGACCCCCCCCCCCCCCCGAGAGCAGCAGAGAGATCAACAGCATGCTAAAAAAAAAAAAAAAACAGGTTAGCACAGTCCTAACAAATGAATAATCCACTTTCAGTAAAACTAAACTTTAGAAACCTAGAAACATGACGGCAGATAAAGGCCACATGGCCCATCCAGTCTGCCCATCCTCTATAACCCCTAACTTTTCCTTTTCCTAAGCGAGCCCACGTGCTTATCCCATGCCTTTTGAAATTCTGGAACAGTCCTCGACTCCACCCCCTCCACCGGGAGGCCATTCCACGCCTCCACCACCCTTTCTGTGAAATAATACTTCCTTAGGTTATTCCTAAGCCTATTCCCATTATGACATCACAATATGAGCTCTGGTTACCAGAGACTGAAACTCTTCACACTAAGGGGGGAAAGTAAGCCAAGAATAGGACAATTGAGCCATTGTGACATCACTGATGAGGTTGGCTCTTAGGCATTGGTGGAATAGAAACATAGAAACATGACGGAAGATAAAGGCCATATGACCCATCCAGTCTGCCCATCCTCTGTAACCCCTAATTCTTCCTTTTCCTTAGCGATCCCACATGCTTATCCCATGCCTTCTTAAATTCTGGAACAGTCCTCGACTCCACCACCTCCACCGGGAGGCCATTCCACGCCTCCACCACCCTTTCTGTGAAATAATACTTCCTTAGGTTATTCCTAAGCCTATTCCCATTATGACATCACAATATGAGCTCTGGTTACCAGAGACTGAAACTCTTCACACTAAGGGGGGAAAGTAAGCCAAGAATAGGACAATTGAGCCATTGTGACATCACTGATGAGGTTGGCTCTTAGGCATTGGTGAAATAGAAACATAGAAACATGACGGAAGATAAAGGCCACATGGCCCATCCAGTCTGCCCATCCTCTATAACCCCTAACTTTTCCTTTTCCTAAGCGAGCCCACGTGCTTATCCCACGTCTTCTTAAATTCTAACACAGTCAATAGTTCTAAGATCACAGGCTGTCAACATAGGCTTCGACCTACTTATCATCCGGAGCTGAAAAATGAGGTCTTTACCAGGGGCGTAGCTACGGGGGGGCCACAGGGGCCTGGGCCCCTGCAAATTACATCTGGGCCCCTGGTTTGTCTGGCAGGGGTCCCCAACCCCCGCCAGCCGAAGCCTTCTTCAGCGCTGTCTCTGGCGCAGCCGCGTTCCTGCCCTGCTTTTCTTGCTCCTCCTGTCCTGTGCACGCTGACGCTCCTTTATGTGAAACTGAGGAGGAGCGTCAGCGTGCACAGGACAGGAGGAGCAAGAAGAGCAGGGCTGGGCAGGAAGGCGGCTGCGCCGGAGACGGCGCTAAAAGAAGGCTTCGGCTGGCGCGGGTAGGGGACCTCCGCCAGCAAAGGTATTTGTGAGGCGAGGGGGTGTGCGAGGAGGTGAGGGGGTGTGAGGGGGTGTGCGAGAAGACGTGAGGCAGAGGCGGCAGGGGGAGGTGAAGCGTGGCGGTGGGGCAGCACTCAAAATGTGCCCCCAACCTCGGGCTCTGGCCCCTCTCCCACTGTAATGTCTGGCTATGCCCCTGTCTTTACTAAAACTCTCTTTCTGTGTGAGAATCCTGCTGCTGGCCGCTGAGCTGTTTTCTTTGCTGCTTTTGTTGTGGACTAATCTACTATCTATTAGGTGTTTGTGCCCTTTGGGAACCTAATAGTTGTTAACGCCTGACGCAGCCTCTAGAGAGGTGAAACGTGGCCACGTCGGGTTGTGTTTTAAAGTGGCAACAATAAAAGCCTTTTAACTTTTGAAGACCTGTGCTCTGCTTTCGTGGACCGCACTGCTTTTTCTGCAGAACTTTAGTTTCCTCTTCTGGATTTCTTTGAAGGGATTAGAGCTCGTGTAAAGCTTTACAAGCAGTGACGTAGCCACAGGGGGGCTTGGGAGCCTGGGCCCTCCAAATTGGATTCGGGCCCCCCAAGGTCTGCTGGTTTGGCTGGCAGGAGTCCCCAAGCCCCACCAGCAGAAGCCTTCCTCCAGCGTTGTTTGCCACCACGCTGTCTACCCCGCTTCCCCTACTTGGTTCTAGTGAAATTGAGTGTGTGTGAGGCTTCATGCACGCTCAATAAAACTGAACATGCACACCGTGGATGGAAATTATCTCTTGTTTGTCCTGTTTGTCTGTCCTAATTAGATTGTAAGCTCTGTCGAGCAGGGACTGTCTCTTCATGTCCAGTGTCTTTAGAAATGATATGTAGTAGTAGTAGTAGTAGTCTGTGGGATTCTGGAATCTTGTTACTTTTTGGGATTCTGCACAGAATGTTGCTACTCTTTGGGATGAGAAGCAACTGCTTGCCCTGGGATTTGTAGTATGGAACGTTGATACTCTTTGAGATTCTGCATGGAATCTTGTCGCTCTTTAGGATTCTGGAATCTTGCTATTCTTTGGGGTTCTACATGGAATGTTGCCACGATTTGGGTTTCTGCCAGGTACTTGTGACCTGGCTTGGCCACTGTTTGGAAAGCAGGATACTGGGCTAGATGGACCATTGGTCTGACCCAGTATGGCTACCCTTAAGTTCTAACCCTTAAAAGTGAGCAGCTCTGGGGGGGTGGATCAAGGGTATGGGTCTGTCTTTTCCAGTTTTTCTGGAGCAACTATTTATCCCTGACAAAAGCAACGGTACATTTTTGCACTTTTGAAAAGATGGTACCTTTGCCAGCTAGGGACTGTTCTTTTCTTAAGTTGTCACCTTGAAAACAGGAAACAGACAAAGGCATATATTGACAAGCAATCTGTCTTTTGTGTGATCTAATTTTTTTTTTTTTTTTAAATCATTCATTGAAGCAGATGCAGAAAAAGAGTTGAATTTTTGTAAATGTATTATAGTAGATGACAGCAGATAAAAAGCTTACGGTCCACCCAGTCTGCCCAACGAGATAAACTCGTAGCATAAGGTACGACAGGAACCTCATCAGGAGGAATGCCAGTTTTCAAGACTCCAGCCTCTGATGGTGTCATGTTTGCACAGGGCAAAAACAGTGGAGAAAAAAAGGAATCCTCTCCCAGACGGTGTCCAACAAACTTCAAAATTTAAAAACAGTAAAGGAGATCCGACACGACTCGTGTTTCGGCCCTACCGGCCTGCACCAGGGGTCTAGGAATTAAGTCAAATCCTACATATTCTCAAAAATCTAAACCGTCATGTTTGCACATCAGTACTCCATGAGTTATACTTTTTTAAAGGCTTTTGTTCCTGCCTTCTTTTCCTTTTGCTGCTTGCTTCAGCCCCAACTGCAAGCTACCTGTAGGAATGTGGAAAGAGGCAAGAGAACACATGGCATGTCTGTAAAAACTGAATGAAAGAGAAATGCATTAACAGTGATATAAAATGTATGAATGAAGGCAGTGGTGTGCTGGAGCAGGCTCTCACAGGCTCGCAAGAGCCGGTTGTTAAGTTTTTAAGAATTTTGGGAGCCGGTTGTTAAAGTAGGGCCCTCCATGGCTACTTTAACAACTGGCTCCCAAAATGTGGGCTTGGGCCCCCCTGCTGAATTATCTTTTACTTTGCTGGTGGGGATGCTGAGCTCTTCCAGCCAAGTAAATAGACTGCTGCTGCTCCCCACTCCTTGTTTCCAGCTCTGGGCAGCAGGCTGGGACTTCTCCAGCATGTGAGAGAAGTTCCAGCATGCTGCTCAGAGCAAGACATAGGGAGTGGTGGCAGTCCATTTATTGGCTGCCAGCAAAGCTATGCCTAGCGTGCCCGCACGAAGGGAGAGAGGAGAGAGAGGCAAGTGTTGCTCCCCCGCCCCCCCCCCCCCCCACCCCTGGCCCTTCCAACTGCAGAGCTGGCTACGTCCGGAGAAAGAGCCTGTTGTTAAAAATTTACCAGCACACCCCTGAATGAAGGTATGCAAGATTGAATCCTCTTAGCTCATTGAGTTTCAAAAAATGTACTATTTTACTATTCGCATATTTAAAATGGAACTTGATACCTACATAGAATCAAAACTGAAAGAAAATTGCAAAAGGAAAAAAAATATATACATATCCAGGTCCTCTGTTCAGTAACATGGTGATCAAACGTTCCAAACAAAACAATTTAAACCACAGAGGATTAGGAGAGAAACCACTGGAAGGGTGTTCACCTGTAGGACTGGTCCTAGCAGTCAGGTCCTAGGATGTATATAGAAAGTTCAAATAAAATCTCCATCAGATTCTGGGAGGGTTTTGGGCGCGTGCCAATCCATTTTTTAGCACGCATATAAAAAAGGCCTCTTTTTTGCCGAAAATGGACGTGCGGCAAAATCAAAATTGCGACGTCTCCATTTTGGGTCTTGAGACCTTACCGCCAGCCATTGACCTAGCGGTAAAGAATTCCAGGCGGTAATGACCTATGTGCGTCAAATGCCACTTGGCGCATCTCCGTTACATGTGACAAAAAATAAAAAAAAAATTTACAGATGCGCGTAGCAGTCGCGCGCCAAAATTGAAATTACCGCAAGGGCCACGCAGTAACTGGGCGGTAACTCCAATTTGGCCAGCGTTCAGCACTTAGGCGCCTAGGCGGCTTAGTAAAAGGGCCCCTTAATGAAAAGCACCCAGGGAAAGAGAGTCTATGAGGGTACCTCATTTCTCTGGGAAGTGGTACCTTTGGAGCATGGTACATAAGTACATAAGTAGTGCCATACTGGTAAAGACCAAAGGTCCATCTAGCCCAGCATCCTGTCACCGACAGTGGCCAATCCAGGTCAAGGGCACCTGGCACGCTCCCCAAACGTAAAAACATTCCAGACAAGTTATACCTAACAATGCGGAATTTTTCCAAGTCCATTTAATAGCGGTCTATGGACTTGTCCTTTAGGAATCTATCTAACCCCTTTTTAAACTCCGTCAAGCTAACCGCCCGTACCACGTTCTCCGGCAACGAATTCCAGAGTCTAATTACACGTTGGGTGAAGAAAAATTTTCTCCGATTCGTTTTAAATTTACCACACTGTAGCTTCAACTCATGCCCTCTAGTCCTAGTATTTTTGGATAGCGTGAACAGTCGCTTCACATCCACCCGATCCATTCCACTCATTATTTTATACACTTCTATCATATCTCCCCTCAGCCGTCTCTTCTCCAAGCTGAAAAGCCCTAGCCTTCTCAGCCTCTCTTCATAGGAAAGTCGTCCCATCCCCACTATCATTTTCGTCGCCCTTCGCTGTACCTTTTCCAATTCTACTATATCTTTTTTGAGATACGGAGACCAGTACTGAACACAATACTCCAGGTGCGGTCGCACCATGGAGCGATACAACGGCATTATAACATCCGCACACCTGGACTCCATACCCTTCCTAATAACACCCAACATTCTATTCGCTTTCCTAGCCGCAGCAGCACACTGAGCAGAAGGTTTCAGCGTATCATCGACGACGACACCCAGATCCCTTTCTTGATCCGTAACTCCTAACGCGGAACCTTGCAAGACGTAGCTATAATTCGGGTTCCTCTTACCCACATGCATCACTTTGCACTTGTCAACATTGAACTTCATCTGCCACTTGCACGCCCATTCTCCCAGTCTCGCAAGGTCCTCCTGTAATCGTTCACATTCCTCCTGCGACTTGACGACCCTGAATAATTTTGTGTCATCGGCGAATTTAATTACCTCACTAGTTATTCCCATCTCTAGGTCATTTATGAATACATTAAAAAGCAACGGACCCAGCACAGACCCCTGCGGGACCCCACTAACTACCCTCCTCCACTGAGAATACTGGCCACGCAATCCTACTCTCTGCTTCCTATCTTTCAACCAGTTCTTAATCCATAATAATACCCTACCTCCGATTCCATGACTCTGCAATTTCTTCAGGAGTCTTTCGTGCGGCACTTTGTCAAACGCCTTCTGAAAATCCAGATATACAATATCAACCGGCTCCCCATTGTCCACATGTTTGCTTACCCCCTCAAAAAAATGCATTAGATTGGTGAGGCAAGACTTCCCTTCACTAAATCCGTGCTGACTTTGTCTCATCAGTCCATGTTTTTGTATATGCTCTGCAATTTTATTCTTAATAATAGCCTCCACCATCTTGCCCGGCACCGACGTCAGACTCACCGGTCTATAATTTCCCGGATCTCCTCTGGAACCCTTCTTAAAAATCGGAGTAACATTGGCTACCCTCCAGTCTTCCGGTACTACACTCGATTTTAGGGACAGATTGCATATTTCTAACAGTAGCTCCGCAAGTTCATTTTTTAGTTCTATTAATACTCTGGGATGAATACCATCAGGTCCCGGTGATTTACTACTCTTCAGCTTGCTGAACTGACCCATTACATCCTCCAAGGTTACAGAGAATTTGTTTAGTTTCTCCGACTCCCCCGCTTCAAATATTCTTTCCGGCACCGGTGTCCCCCCCAAATCCTCCTCGATGCAAAGAACAAATCATTAAGAAACTCCAAACTGCCCAAAACACTGCAGCCAGACTCATATTTGGAAAAGCGAAATACAAAAGCACCAAACCCCTAAGAGAAAAACTACATTGGCTCCCACTGAAAGAACGAATTGCGTTCAAAATCTGTACCTTGGTTCATAAAATCATTCATGGCAAAGCTCCGACATATATGTTGGACCTCATAGACTTACCAACCAGGAACACAAAAAGATCAGCACGTAGATTCTTGAACCTCCACTACCCCAGTTGCAAAGGACTTAAATATAAATCGATATATGCATCTAGCTTCTCCTACATCAGCACGCAACTGTGGAATGCACTACCAAAGTGGAAAACAAAAAAAGCAGATCGTGTAAAAGTAAAATGTAATTTATTTAAACAGTATATCAATACTCATGTAAATACAAACATCCCGACACAGGCCGTGTTTCGCCCAACTGGGCTGCTTCAGGGGCTATGAAAAGATAAAATATATAAATATTGTTATAATATTACACATGTACATAACATATATACTATATATATATACATATACACATACATGTATATACACACACAACAATTATATCGTACATATATAAATTAGAAATGAATTAAAAATAATACATCATCTAAAATTATATTAAATGTTAATCAAACAACGATCAAAAAAAATAATAAAAGGAACAGCTAACGCTTAAAATAAAAAATTGTGAATTAAAATATCTCATATACATATATAATGATTGACAAACATAGACTAAGACACCCACCTACTGTATACAAGGGTCCTTTATTGCCAAATACTAGGCAGACGGAGCAAGTCCTGTCAAAAGCTATAAAAATAAAAATACAAAAGTTCCTATTAGTTAAAAGAGCTTATCCACTACTGAAATAAGGCAAACTGAAATCAAAAAATTGATCTGAACTCACATATATGAAGAATTGGTTTTGGAAAAAAACAGCTCGATCAGAGATTCCAATACATAGTAATCCGCTGACCTAATAGAAAAAGGAATAATAGTGTGATATATAATGGGTACTGCTTATTGGAGAATCAATGGTGGCATCTTATCGTGCTTACCATCAAGAAAATGCTAGAGCAGAAGTGCCAATATCACGGGCGAAACACGGCCTGTGTCGGGCTGTTTGTATTTACATGAGTATTGATATACTGTTTAAATAAATTACATTTTACTTTTACACGATCTGCTTTTTTTGTTTTCCATCTTGGAGTTTGCAGACCGTCTGCCTTTGTGCTTTCATGCACTACCAAAGGCCTTAAAAACAATGCACGACTTAATAGCCTTCCGGAAGTTACTAAAGACCAACCTGTTCGAGAAGACGTATCATATTGAGCCATCAGAAATGACCTAACATCAAAACTCTATTAGAACCAGATGAAACCGTATTCTCTACACCTGATTGCATCAATCTGTCACCAATGAACATTAACGCATTACCCCCTTATCTCTTATACCTGTAATGAACTTTACTGTAACATTACTTTGTATTTCTCACTCCACAAATGGCGATCGCCATTACGGAATAAAGTAAGCCACATTGAGCCTGCAAAGAGGTGGGATAATGTGGGATACAAATGTAACAAACAAACAAATAAATAAAATAAATGTGGATAAGGGAAGCAGAAGGCGAAGGACCCCTTCTGCCTCCTTGTCCTGGATGCCTATAGGAAGAGAAGTCCAAGGAAAGAAATAACATAGCGGAAGAGAATGACTGAGGTATTTTTTTGTTTGTTTTTTTACTGTCCTGCCTAGCTGTGTATTAGTATATCAGATCAAGAAGAGAAAGAATCAGGCACACCCATTAAAGGGGGGCCGACCACAACCGGGCTGAAGGCCAGCGAAGACAGAAGTGTGGGGGAGGGTACAGGGAGGGCCTAGCTAGAGAGCAGAGGTAGTAGTGGGAGGGAAACAAGGGGTAGCAAGGGGAGGGGGCAGGAAAGAAGGGGAGGAGCAAGGGAGGAGGAGAGAGGAATTTGAACTGCACAGGAAGTCCTTTTGAATTTGGAAGCAGGAGAAGAGCAAAGCCCACCCGCCCACCCACTTGAGAGGCAAGATTTGTCGCAGCGAGGCGTTAGACTACAATGTTTACGCACAGCCAGCAATGGGTACACAGCAGCTTGACACATAACAGTTACAAGTTTGGGGTAACTACTGCTGCAGAAAGAGTTGTGTGGAAAATTATCAAGTTGATGCAAATGGTAGGCTTGCATGTGAGCAGCCTTGTTATAAGGAAACAACGTGTATACAGCTTGTCTCCTGGCTTGGGCGGCCGGGAGGCCTAGAACGTCATTTTGTAAATGTGGTAGGTGCCTCCTTCAACGGGAAACAACGTGTATACAGCTTGTCTCCTGGCTTGGGCGGCCGGGAGGCCTAGAACGTCATTTTGTAAATGTGGTAGGTGCCTCCTTCAACGGGAGACACCAAGTGACGTCGGGTGCTTGGAAAACAGCACAGGGGCCACAGGGGCTTGGTATGGCTTGGCCTGTGGCCCAGAATATGCAACTACGTGTAGAAGCTGTGTACCCGGGTAGAAATGCATGCTGGCATAATGATTAGTAGAAGATGTAATGTAATTTGTTTAAGTTGTAACAATTTTGATGTTCCTGGCTGCGGCCAAAATAAATCCAATTCTATCGAAGATACGGCTTGTAGTGTGGTATTGAAGGGGGCGGGGGTTGATACGTCTGAGTGTGTGCCGAATGCCCGAGTTGAGACGAGAAGCTACCCTTTTGGTGCTGATGGAGGAGCCCAAGGGATTCTAGATGAGGAGAAAAGTATGCTAAACAGAGATTCAAGCATTGTGAGAAAGGAGGGTTTTTTTAAAATCTTTACTGAATTATATAATACTCAAGCATAAACACTTGACAAGAAAAAACAGTGCTTATATTTTAAGAAAATAAATATAAGGAAATACTAATCCAAGTAATCAAACATGTAAAGCCTATCACAAAGAAACCCCGATTACAAGAAATCAATATACAGTGGGGGAAATAAGTATTTGATCCCTTGCTGATTTTGTAAGTTTGCCCACTGACAAAGACATGAGCAGCCCATAATTGAAGGGTAGGTTATTGGTAACAGTGAGAGATAGCACATCACAAATTAAATCCGGAAAATCACATTGTGGAAAGTATATGAATTTATTTGCATTCTGCAGAGGGAAATAAGTATTTAATCCCTCTGGCAAACAAGACCTAATACTTGGTGGCAAAACCCTTGTTGGCAAGCACAGCGGTCAGACGTCTTCTGTAGTTGATGATGAGGTTTGCACACGTCAGGAGGAATTTTGGTCCACTCCTCTTTGCAGATCATCTCTAAATCATTAAGAGTTCTGGGCTGTCGCTTGGCAACTCGCAGCTTCAGCTCCCTCCATAAGTTTTCAATGGGATTAAGGTCTGGTGACTGGCTAGGCCACTCCATGACCCTAATGTGCTTCTTCCTGAGCCACTCCTTTGTTGCCTTGGCTGTATGTTTTGGGTCATTGTCGTGCTGGAAGACCCAGCCACGACCCATTTTTAAGGCCCTGGCGGAGGGAAGGAGGTTGTCACTCAGAATTGTACGGTACATGGCCCCATCCATTCTCCCATTGATGCGGTGAAGTAGTCCTGTGCCCTTAGCAGAGAAACACCCCCAAAACATAACATTTCCACCTCCATGCTTGACAGTGGGGACGGTGTTCTTTGGGTCATAGGCAGCATTTCTCTTCCTCCAAACACGGCGAGTTGAGTTCATGCCAAAGAGCTCAATTTTTGTCTCATCTGACCACAGCACCTTCTCCCAATCACTCTCGGCATCATCCAGGTGTTCACTGGCAAACTTCAGACGGGCCGTCACATGTGCCTTCCGGAGCAGGGGGACCTTGCAGGCACTGCAGGATTGCAATCCGTTATGTCGTAATGTGTTACCAATGGTTTTCGTGGTGACAGTGGTCCCAGCTGCCTTGAGATCATTGACAAGTTCCCCCCTTGTAGTTGTAGGCTGATTTCTAACCTTCCTCATGATCAAGGATAACCCACGAGGTGAGATTTTGCGTGGAGCCCCAGATCTTTGTCGATTGACAGTCATTTTGTACTTCTTCCATTTTCTTACTATGGCACCAACAGTTGTCTCCTTCTCGCCCAGCGTCTTACTGATGGTTTTGTAGCCCATTCCAGCCTTGTGCAGGTGTATGATCTTGTCCCTGACATCCTTAGACAGCTCCTTGCTCTTGGCCATTTTGTAGAGGTTAGAGTCTGACTGATTCACTGAGTCTGTGGACAGGTGTCTTTCATACAGGTGACCATTGCCGACAGCTGTCTGTCATGCAGGTAACGAGTTGATTTGGAGCATCTACCTGGTCTGTAGGGGCCAGATCTCTTACTGGTTGGTGGGGGATCAAATACTTATTTCCCTCTGCAGAATGCAAATAAATTCATATACTTTCCACAATGTGATTTTCCGGATTTAATTTGTGATGTGCTATCTCTCACTGTTACCAATAACCTACCCTTCAATTATGGGCTGCTCATGTCTTTGTCAGTGGGCAAACTTACAAAATCAGCAAGGGATCAAATACTTATTTCCCCCACTGTATAGTAAAGACATAAGCTGGGGTTCAGTTCTTTTTTTCCTGGGCCTCCTTAACCCCATTCTGGCCCTGCCTTTCATACTTCCTGGTTTCTGTCCTTTTGACTCCACCCTTCCCACCTCCCTTACTCTCTGGGCAGGACTAGTTGTTTTAAGGTGGTTCAGAGTCCCTGAGGGACTATTCTTAAGGGTGAAGGGCAGTGTTCTATAAACTCCATCACATCCCTCTTTCCAAAATTAGCTCCCATACGCTTTCCACTGGGATTCTATATATGGTGCCCAGCTTTGCCTGTCCAAATTTGTGTGCACGCTCAAGATGTGTGCATAAATTAATTGAATAACAAGGGAAGGGAAATGGGACTTGATATACCGCCTTTCTGAGGTTTTTGCAACTACATTCAAAATGGTTTACATATATTCAGGTACTTATTTTGTACCAGGGGCAATGGAGGGTTAAGTGACTTGCCCAGAGTCACAAGGAGCTGCAGTGGGAATTGAACTCAGTTCCCCAGGATCAAAGTCCACTGCACTAACCACTAGGCTACTCCTCCACTAGCAACATTCCATGTAGAATCTCCAATAGTAGCAACAGAATCTCAATATTCCATGTAGAATCTCAAATAGGGAAAGGGAAATGTGACTCAATATAGTGTCTTTCTATGGTTTTTGCAACTACATTCAAAGTGATTTACATATATTCAGGTACTTATTTTGTACTAGGGGCAATGGAGGGTTAAGTGACTTGCCCAGAGTAACAAGGTGCTGCAGTGGGAATTAAACTACAGTTCCCCAGGATCAAAGTCCACTGCACTAACCACTAGGCTACTCCTCCACTCCTAGGCAGGGCAGCCAACTGTATGTATCTCAAAAGGGGGCGTGGCCATGGAAGGAGCATTTGCATGTCGGGGCGTTCCAAAATGTTACGTACGTAGTTACGGAATACTGGGTTGGTGCGCCTAATTTGGGTGGCAGCATTTACAGCAGTTTTCAGAAGGCATAAATCTGGCTCCCAAAGTTAGGGTACCCGATTTGACAGTAAGCTCCAAGAATAGTGCTTAGCGCTGATTTTTAGGGATGCCCATTTTTGAACAGCATTTATAGAATCCAGCCCTTTATAACTGCTGTGAGCCAACTGATGGGCTGTTGGAGCTGAAGTGGCTGAGGGGAATGTTATTCCATAGAAAACTGGTGAAAAAGTCGGGTTTACAAAAAAAAAAAAAAAAAAAGTTGAAACTGAGAATCTGAGTCAGTGTGAAAGACAAAGAGCTGTCCAGGGTGCTGAATTCGAAGAGGAACCAGCAGGATCTATGATGAGGCAAAGAATGATTTTAAGAAAATGTTAAAGTTTCTTAAATGTGACTATCTCTCCGAAAAGTTGACGAAAGTCTCCAGAAACAAAAAAATGAGGTTTTCATGAATTCTGTTAGAGCAAACATTTGTAATACAACAGTCCAAACCCTATTAATCTATATGAAAAAAATTAAAAAGTTACAGAAATTCAAACATGTAACTTTTGCAGGCTGCTTATGAACCCATGACATGAAAAATCAGCCATTCTCAACATTTTGGATCTGCTCCTTTAATCACCTTTTTCCAGAGACAGCCACAGATATAGAAGGGTAAGCTACACGACTGAAATTCAGTCAGGCTAGCCAGCATATAAAATTAGGTTCTGGCACTGGTGCTTAACTTTATTTGTATTTACAGTGCCACTGAATATACATCTGGCTGTCACCTATGTATATGATGGTCAGAACTTCGCTTACAACATTTTAAAAACAACTCAAAATTCATTTCTTTCATTTAGCTTTTCAATCTAGTTCTTTAGCCTGCTTGGATTGCACACACTCTGGCTTGCAGTTTTCTGCTGTTCTTTCTCTTGCCTTTGTCTGAATGATTGTCTTCTTTCCTCTTGAAAATGGCACTCTTTTTCCTTGATTTAATTTTATGTTAATATTTTATTGTAAACCACTTTGATCTGTTATTGTGTAAAGGCGGTATGTGAAATCTTAAATAAACATAAACATACTGAAAACCCGACTGGTCAGGTGGTCTCTGAGGACTGGATTGAAAAGCACTGGTTTAGGGGATGGCCAGTTCGCTGATATTCAGCAGCACCTGCTTGGTCAAGTGTTGCTGAATGTCAGCGGCCAGTTAACTCAGCAGGGTGTAATCGGGCGGGAAGCTCTTCTGTCTGGTTAAACCCTTTTGAATATCGACCTCCATGTGTTTAAGTTCAGCCAGTTTGAAGCAAGCAGGCAGCAATTAATAAGTTGCTTTCTATATAATGGATATACTTTTATGGATGGATAATAATTAGTTTTTATGTATGTCCAGTTCATTCACTTTTATATGATTTGTATTTACCAGCCTTTGTTTTTATGATTTGTACTAATGTACGTAACCCGGGTCTTGCCCCTTGACTAGCTCAGGTCCGCAACAACCCAGACCCGGGTCACCTATTTCTCTTTCAGTGCTCTGTTCTGCCTCCGCTCAGCTCATCACTCATACCATCACAGCTTCCATCCAACGAGCTTGGGAGTAGGTGAATGGTCTGGATGGAATACAGATGCAGAGTTTGGGAAGCCTAGGAAAGACTCAATTTGGCACCTCTCTCAGTCCACAAACAGGCACGCTCACTCTCTCACCAAAAAATCACTCAGCACTCCCGGACTGCGTAGAATGCAAACAACTTAACTGAAACTTTGTCAACCAGCAGTCAACTCTTCAGAAACTCTTCGTATACCTTGTCCGTCCGAGATTACTGGTGGTAATTTTAGCCACTCCACTTTACTCTTTGGAGATACACAACACTGTATGTATTTACAGCGACTCCTGTCCTTGACCCATCCTTTTGTGTCAGGAATATATCCAAGGCTGCTTCTCTTACTCCTGATACCAAAGGAGTGGAGGAGTGGCCTAGTGGTTAGGGTGGTGGACTTTGGTCATGGGAAACTGAGCAACTAAGTTTGATTCCCAGCACAGGCAGTTCCTTGTGAATCTGGGCAAGTCACTTAACCCTCCATTGCCCCATGTAAGCTGCATTGAGCCTGCCATGAGTGGGAAAGCGCAGGGTACAAATGTAACAAAAATAAAATATATACTATTGGAGATTCTACATGGAATGTTGCTACTATTGGAGATTCTATATGGAATGTTGCTATTCCACTAGCAACATTCCATGTAGAAGGATGCGCAGGCTTCTGTTTCTGTGAGTCTGACGTCCTGCACGTACGTGCAGGACGTCAGACTCACAGAAGCAGAAGCCTGTGCGGCCACATTGGTGATCTGCAAGGGTGGACTTCTACATGGAATGTTGCTAGTGGAATAGCAACATTCCATGTAGAATCTCCAATAGTAGCAACAGTGGAGGAGTGGCCTAGTGGTTAGGGTGGTGGACTGACTTTGGTCCTGAGGAACTGAGTTCGATTCCCACTTCAGGCGCAGGCAGCTGCTTGTGACTCTGGGCAAGTCACTTAACCCTCCATTGCCCCATGTAAGCCGCATTGAGCCTGCCATGAGTGGGAAAGCGCAGGGTACAAATGTAACAACAACAAAAAATCCAAATTCTTTCAGGCATAGACCCTTTAGGCTGTCCTCCTTCCAGCAGTGTACCTTGCAGGACTACACTCCAGCCTTGAATAGGCTCTTCCGATTCCTGCTTCCAGGCTGGATTTCCCTTGGCCACCTGAAGCTCTATCTCCTTCTCAGTTGCCCCTAGAGGGACAGCAACTTCTCTTGTAATCAGCCTGTATTTATTTCTCTCACTCCAGGATCCCCCAGTACTCCCGAGGGTCCTGGCGAAGGTACAGGCAACCAAAGACCTCATGTACCTCTCTCCAGGCTCTTTTAGGACTTTCCAAACTCTACCCCTGCTGTTGCTCTCCACAGGGATTCACTTTAGGCACTTTTTACGAAACTGCGGTAATATCTACACACATTCAGCGCTTGCCCAAGTGAGACTACCGCCAGGCCAGAGCACCCTCCTGGCGGTAATTTCAGATTTGGCATGCGACCATAACCCATGGATGAATTATTTATTTATTTCTGCCTAGGTGCGCCGGTTCCTGTAGTAATCGGCACTTAGCGCATGCCGATCGGTCACCGCACGTGTAGCGCGTGAGCCTTTACCGCTAGATCAATGGGTGGCGTTAAGGACTCAGGCTGGTTTTAGGTGCATGCTCGTTTCATTTTTACCGCAGACCCTTTTCCCCTCCCATTAAAAAAAACCCTTTTTTTGTAGATGCGGTAAAAACTGGCCCGGTGCGCACCCAATACACGCGCCTACACTACCGCAGGCCACTTTTTACTGCGGGTTAGTAAAAGGGCCCCTTTATTTCGGCAACTTCTCTGCCAACCCCTCCCCTGGGCAGGCCTCCAACTCTCTCTCCTCAGCCCACTAGCAGGGAACTCCCTCCCTCCAGGGCCTCTGGAAGAATCTAACACAACTTTTAATAATATATTACACATATTTCTATGTGTTCATTAACAATATATTTACAAGCCCCTGACGTAGCTCTTGAGAGGGCAAAACATAACCATGTTGGGCTTTTAACTATTTATTGATTGACTAGCCGTTAAGCCCGTAAAAGCGGGCAAGTATTGCAGCCCTCCTCTCTCCCCTGACCTCACCCCGTCCACCGATCCTCCCCCACATATCCAGCAACCCTCCTCTTTCCCTTGGCCTCCCCCCCTCCCTCCATGTCCAGAAACCCTCCTCTCTGCCCTGCTCTCACCCCATGTCCAGCAACCATGCCCTCTCCCCCTGCCCTCCCCCCATGTCAAGCTACCCTCCTCGCCGACGCTCCCTCCCCCCTCCGTGCCGGGCCCCCTGCGCTGACCTGAAAGCACTCTCACCTCCGTGTGAAAGCGCTACAGGCAGCAGCAGATCGCTCTGTTGCTGCCTGCAGCGCTTCCACACGGAGGTGAGAGGCGCTGACAGGTCAGTACAGGGGGCCCGATACGGAGGGGGGCGGGAGCGGCGGTGGGGATGGGGGGAGGGTGGAGGTTGGTTTGCGCGATGTTCATTTCCAGGCGGCAGCGGCGTCCGACAGTCTGACTCCGTTTCCCTCTCTGTTCCGCCCTCTGACGTCATGACGTCTTGACGTGAGGGCGGGGCAGAGAGGGAAGTCTGTGCATTTGCAGGTGTGTCGGTCACTTGCCGTTTATATGTTTGATTGTTTTATGTGGTGAATAAACTGGACTTCTGGAATAATTTCATCTTCGCGATCTGCTGTGTTATTTTCCGTGCTGGATCTTGTGGATCATTCACCTACCTGCTTTTTGGGAATGTCAAACAAATCATACAATTTTCATTTGAAACAATTGCATGCCAAGGATAATTTGCTAAAACCAATACACTTGCAGTACATGCTGTTCCTGTTTAATTCTGGGGTTTACTTCTTTCTACTGTCTTTCTCAAGTGCACAGGCTAAATGCACTGAGAGAAAAAAGGGAATTCAATTATATTGTACTTGAAAGATAATGAAGGGTTGTGCTCCAGCGGGGCCATTGTCGACAAGAATAACTTTGTTTTCTCTGCTGATGGGTCTTAAACCGAAAGTCTAACCATACTACAAAATCAGCGAAGAACGTTCATGAGACGATATCTTATCTTGAAATTACACTTGTCAATTTCTAGTTTTATTTTTACCCTGTGAAGAACAATAACCTATTTTTTTTAAACTTTATGCAATTATCTTACCACTCCTGGGTCATCATTCGTAGACAATATCTCCCTAATTCTATATATAGTGCTCAAAATTGTGCATGCAAATTTAGGAACGCATGCAAATTGTGCACACAATGTAATTGCTTAACGAGCCAATTAGCATCAATAATTGGGAGCTATCAATTATTAGGCTAATTGGCAATAATTGGAATTTCCGCATTCATCCTTATAGTCAGTATGGAGCCCTTTTACTAAGCCGCTTAAGTGTCTGCGCGCCCAATGCACGTAAAAATGGAGTTCCCACCCGGCTACCGCATGGCTCTTGCAGTAATTTCATTTTTGGTGTGCGTCTGAAAAATAATTTTTATTTTCAGCCGCGCATATCAGATGCACGCCAAGTGGCATTTGATGCGTGTAGGTCATTACCGCCCAGTTATTGCATGAGACTTTCCTGCTAGGTCAATGGCTGGTGGTAAGGTCTTAGACCCAAATGGATGCACGGCAATTTTCATTTTGCCGCACATCCAATTTTGGCAAAATATTTTTTAAGGTTTTTTTTTACAGGCGTGCTGAAAAACAGATCGGCGCACGCCCAAAGCCCGCGCCTATACTACCGCAAGCCATTTTTCAGTGCGTCTTTGTAAAAGGACCCCCCTATGCTACAAAAATGTGTACATAAATTTTTCCACATGGATCCAAAAAGGGGTTGGCCATGGGGGGCAAATGGGCAGGTCAGGGGAATTTCTAGGATTTGCGTGCAGTGCAATGTTCCCTCGAAGCGGAGCGCATGAGCAATTGCTCATTTTAGGAGCATCGCTCACAGATTTTATATGGTTGCTCACAAAAAAAAAAATTTTGTGCTATTTATAGAAATGTGTTGCTAATACTGGTGCTCAAAAATTGTTGGGTTTTAATACTTGTTGCTCACCTGAAAAAAATTTACAGACACCAGGCCACTCCTTAGAGGAAACACTGGCGCAGTGTTATAGAATTTGGGGGATCTGTGCCTAATTATAAGTACATAAGTTAGTGACGTTCCCCGGGAGCAGCGCGACCCCCCCACCCCCAGCGAAAGGACACCCCCCTCCCCCCTGGCGAAAGGACACCCCCCCCGGGTGCATTTTTACCTGCTGGGGGGGAGCCATGCGCCTGTTGGCTTCGCTCGTTCCATGCTCCCTCTGCCCCTGAACAGGAAGTAACCTGTTCCGGTGCAGAGGGAGCACGGAACAAGCGGAGCCGACAGGTGCGCGGCACCTCCCCCCTCCAGTGGAGTGCACCCGGGGCGGACCGCACCCACCCTCCCCCCTTGGTACACCACTGACATAAGTACATAAGTGTTGCCATACTGGGAAAGACCAAAGGTCCATCGAGCCCAGCATCCTGTTTCCAACACTGGCCAATCCAGGTCACAAATACCCGGCAAGATCCCCAAAATGCACAAAACATTTTATACTGCTTATCCCAGAAATAGTGGATTTTCCCCAAGTCCATTTAATAACGTTCTATTTCGGAAGCCGTCCAAACCTTTTTTAAACTCCGCTAAGCTAACCGCCTTTACCACATTTTCTGGCAACGAATTCCAGAGTTTAATTACACGTTGAGTGAAGAAACATTTTCTCCGATTCGTTTCAAATTTACTACATTGTAGCTTCATCGCATGCCCCCTAGTCCTAGTATTTTTGGAAAGCGTGAACAGGAACTTACCCCGGGGTTCAGTTGCTGTAAATCATTGTGCCCAAAATTAGGTCAGATCCTGGCACTAAACGCTATTCTATAAACAGCATCCGATTTGCAGCGCCATTTATAGAATACCGCTTAGCGCACATTTTTGGGGGTGCCCACATTTGGGCACCATGTACAGAATTGCATCCCAAAGCAACGTGTGCTCCTTTGGTTTTCTGGTTTCAATTTCGAATAGAATGAAGTACTTTATTCACAGACTCAACACAGCCGTGTTTCGGCGCCTTAGCACCTTCTTCTGTACTACACTGAGACGTTTCAGCATCTGCAATATACGAAAAAGTTCTTTTTAAAGACCATTCGACTTTGAGATCCCTTTCGAGTATCAAGGATCTCTTAAGACTCCTGAAGAAGGTGCTAAGGCGCCGAATCATGGCTGTTTTGAGTCTGTGAATAAAGTACTTCATTTTATACTGGTATCTCGTTTCTCTGGAGTCATTGGTCCATTTCCCACTTCTCTTTGACAGTTTGTTTTTCATGGTAGTAAGTGTTCATCCACTTAGGTGGATCACCCCTTCTTCAATTTCGAATAATAATATTTGTCCTAGAAAAAATGGGATATTATCCAAGACCTGAAGTCTTCCTCTAGGATGGTCAACAGAAGACTTCTCCAGCAGCATTCATGTATTTGAGCTTTGGGGGGGGGTCTTTTACTAACCTGTGGTAGCGTTTTTAGCTCATGGTAGAAATCAGCTGGCAGTAGCTGAGACACCCATTATATTCCTATAGGTGTCTCGGCATTTACTGCCAACTGATTTCTACCGCGAGCTAAAAATGCTACCGCGGTTTAGTAAAAGATCCCCAGAGAGAGCAACTCTATGAAGGGGTACCTACGCACAGCCTAGTCTACAAAGTAAAGTGGGTGCCTACTTTCCTTTATAGAATATTAGTTTAACTGGTTATATACACACGTATGTGGTTAGGAGGAATCACTTACATTAGCCATAGTAAATGTGCCTAGGTTCTAGAGATACGTCCATAACTTATACTTTTCTATAAGTTATCCCCCAAATTCTATATAGGGTGCTCAAAATTGTGCATGCAATTTAATTGAATGAGCCAATTAGCGCCAATAATTGGATGCTAACAATCAATTATTGGTGCAAATTGGCAGCAGTTAGAATTTACTACTACTACTTATTACTTCTATAGCGCTACAAGGCATACGCAGCGCTGTACACCATACATGAAAAGACAGACCCTGCTCAAAGAGCTCACAATCTAAAAATGGAATGTTACTAATGGAATAGCAACATTCCATGTAGAATCTCAAATAGTAGCAACAGAATCTCCAATAGTAGCAACATTCCATGTAGAATCTCAAGTAATAGCAACATTCCAGAATCTCAAATAGTAGCAACATTCCATGTTCCACTGCACTAACCACTAGGCTACTCCTACACTAGCAACATTCCATCTAGAAGCCTGCCCTTGCAGATCAGCAACGCAGCCGCGCAGTCTTCTGTTTCTGTGAGTCTGACGTCCTGCACATATGTGCAGGACATCAGACTCACAGAAACAGAAGCCTGCGCGGCCGCATTGCTGATCTGCAAGGGCAGGCTTCTACATTACTACTACTAGTACTACTACTTATCATTTCTATAGTGCTACAAGGCATACGCAGCGCCATACACCATACAGAAAAAGACAGTCCCTGCTCAAAGAGCTCACAATCTAAATAGGACAAGCAAGCAGACAGAACAACTAAGAGGTAAGGGAATTAAAGAGGTGAGGATAAAAGGGTGTAGGCAAGTGAGTAGTGGTTAGGAGCCAAAAGCAGCGATAAAGAGGTGGGCTTTTAGCCTGGATTTGAAAACAGCCAAAGACGGGGCTAGACGTACAGGCTCGGGAAGTCTATTCCAGGCGTGAGGTGCAGCGTGATAAAAGGAACGGAGTCTGGAATTAGTAGTAGAGGAGAAGGGGGCAGACAAGAGAGATTTATCCACAGAACAGAGTACCTGAGGGGGGGGCGTTGGGAGAGACAAGAGTCATACCCAGCTCCATCACTGCAGTATGCAGGTCCCTGGAGCAGTTTTTAGTGGGTGCAGTGCACTTCAGGCAGGCAGACCCAGGCCCATCCCCCCCTACTTGTTACACTTGTGGTGGTAAATGTTAAGCCCTCCAAACCCCCCCCCCCCCGAAAACCCACTGTACCCACATGTAGGTGCCCCCCTTCACCCCTTAGGGCTACGGTAGTGGTGTACAGTTGTGGGGAGTGGGTTTTGGGGGGAGGTGGAGGGCTCAGCACTGAAGGTAAGGGAGCTATGCAGCTGGGAGCAATTTGTGAAGTCCACTGCAGAGCCCCCTAGGGTGCCCGGTTGGTGTCGTGGCATGTGAGGGGGACCAGTGTACTACGAATGGTGGCTCCTCCCACGACCAAATAGTTGCCCAGCTCAAAAGAATGTTATAACCCTCCTCTATTACCTGAGAGATGGAGAATAGTGATGAATCTAGGGGTATAGTAATAGTGACGACATCTGCATATATATATATATATGTATTGTACCCTGCAGATGTCAATCGAATCACCAGTTGGGCCATCAGCAATTAAACAATGTGGGTGAGAGGGTGAACCCTGTGGAACATTACACTCAGGCACCCATTCAAAGGAACGGTGCAGAATGGTCCAGGTTTCCTTTCTTAACTTGATATGATCTACTGTTTAGAAAACCTGTTGGCCATCTCTGTACCGAGCCTACAAGGCCAGAATGTGTTAGCAAATTCAGTAAGATTTCATGATCAACGAGATCAAATGCAGCAGACATGTCAAGGTGGCTGATAAATAAACTGAGTGCCCTCGATATGGGACCTAAAGTGACTGACTAGGTTAGAAACTGGTTAAATGAGAGGAGACAGAGGGTAGAGGTAAATGGAGCTTGCTCTGAGGATAGGGATATTATCAGTGTTGTACCGCAGGGTTCGGTCCTCGGGCCGGCTCTTTTTAACATCTTCGTGAGTGATATTGCAGAAGGACTGTCTGGTAAGGTTTGTCTCTTTGCGGATGATATCAAACTCTGTAATAGGGTGGAAACCCCGGAGGGTATGGATGGTATGAAGAAGGATCTAGCAAAGCTTAGAGAATGGTCCGATAATTGGCAACTAAGATTTGATGCTAAGAAATGCAGGGTCATGCACTTGGGGTACAAGAATCCAAGGGAACAGTATATTATCAGGGTTGAAGTGCATCTGTATATGAAAGAAGAGCGGGACTTGGGGGTGATTGTGTCTGATGAACTTAAGGTGGCCAAACAGGTAGAAAAGGTGACAGCCAAAGCCAGAAAGATACTTGGGTGCATAAGGAGAGGGATGACCAGCAGGAAAAAAAGAGGTGATAGTGCCCTTGTATAAGTCTCTGGTGAGCCCCAGAGTACTGCGTGCAATTCTGGAGACCAACCCTACAGAAAGATATAAAGAGGATGGAGACGGTCAAGAGGGCGGCTATAAAATTAGTAAAGGGTCTCTGTTGTAAAACATATAGGGACATCAACATGTATACACGAAGACAGGGTAGAGAGAGGGGATATGATAGAGATGATTAAATACCTCAGTGGCATCAACATACAGGAGGTAAGCCTTTTTCAAATGAAGGAAAACTCTGGAATGAGGGGGCATATGATGAAGTTAAGAGGTAATAGACTTAGGAGGAATCTAAGAAAATAAGGTGGTGGATGCGTGGAATGGCTTCCTGGTGGAGGTTGTGGAGATAAGGACTGTGTCAGAATTTAAGAAAGCATGGGACAGGCACGTGGCATGCCTTAGGAAAAGGAGGAGTTATTGGTTATTGAGGATGGGCAGACTGGATGGGCCATTTGGCCCTTATCTGCCATCAAGTTTCTATATGCACCCTGTGACCCATACTAATATCTCTTCTAGCTTCTGAATATGGGGAGGTTAATAGGGTTTCAGTGCTATTTACACAATCCGACCCGATCTCTGTTTTCCAAGGTGTTTATCATTTTTCATCTCCCCTGGCTTTGTGTGCTTGACTGTAGGACTCTCTCAGTAATGATGTTTTGCTGCACCATTTTGTGTTTCGTTTATTTTTTTTGTTCTTCATAGACAGTCACTTTACACAGATAAGGAGCTTGTTCATTTTTACCCATCTTGCTTTTTGCTTTGAGGGGCTGATGCAGGGAGTGGAGGAGTGGCCTAGTGGTTAGGGTGGTGGACTTTGGTCCTGGGGAACTGAGGAACTGAGTTCAATTCCCACTTCAGGCACAAGCAGCTCCTTGTGACTCTGGGCAAGTCACTTAACCCTCCATTGCCCCATGTAAGCCGCATTGAGCCTGCCATGAGTGGGAACGTGTGGGGTACAAACGTAACAAAAATAAAATAGATTGGAGATTCTACATGGAATGTTGCTACTATTGAGATTCTGTTGCTACTATTTGAGATTCTACATGGAATGTTAATGTTGCTATTCCACTGACAACATTCCATGTAGAAGCCTGCCCTTGCAGATCAGCAACGCGGCCGCGCAGGCTGCTGTTTCTGTGAGTCTGGACGTCAGACTCACAGAAACAGAAGCCTGCGTGGCCACATTGAGTGGCCTAGTGGTTAGAGTGGTGGACTTTGGTCCTGGGGAACTGAGTTTGATTCCCACTTCAGGCACAGGCTTTTCCTTGTGACTCTGGGCAAGTCACTTAACTCTCCATTGCCCCATGTAAGCCACATTGAGCCTGCCATGAATGGGAAAGCGTGGGGTACAAATGTAACAAAAATAAATAAATAACTGGGTTACTGTGGGTTGAATGCAGGATGTGCACGCTGAGCAATGCAGAGAGTAATAATGCACATGTGTTAGCTCGCACAGGAAGACACAGCCACAGGTCGTATTAAAATGTATGCTAATGAGCTCATTAAGGTATTTCTGTGCAATGCAGGGAGTATGCAGCTCACTTTTGATGCGCACACAAGGCAAAAATATTTTCGCCAGATCCAGGGCTGCGTGGAAGGTTTTGCACAGAGGACTGCTTGTCAATCCTTCACATTTAAGTACTGGATTTTTCTCGTCCTGCAAGCGGAAGGAAGCCCGTGCACGTTTTAAAGAAAAATAGTAGGTAACAAACATATGCACATGTCTAAACCAAATCGAAAGCGAGGCTTTTTCCTTCCATGGTAGAAAACCGTATACAGTAACTTTATACTAATTTAAGCCCGTTTTTGACTGGAGCATTTTTCACCTGTTTCACCCTCATAGATGCAATCTGCTGCACCACATCACCCATCAGATCGGGCCAGAAATCTACCATAGTGTGACAACTTCCGTTTTTGTTTTTGTAACTTTATTTTTCTTTTCTTTTTCACACGTCTTATGCGTTCCAAGTTACAACTCTACCAGATACTGTTGCCTGCTTCCTTATATAGTACCTTCTTGGGTAAATGAGTCCATGAGATCCCCTTGGCACTCTGTGATGCTTTTCCATAATCGGTAAAGCTCACTGACACCTTCTCAATTTCCCAGGCCTTGAAGCCTTATAATTAAGAAGCCACGTGGGAGAAAGAAAACGTAGAGACACCATTTCATCATCACACCTATAGCTAGAAAAGATTAATTAGACCTGTAGAAATAATAGAATAGTTGAGTGTTTTCACCCTGTAGACTAATGATGGTGTGATCGCATTGTTAGGCCTTGCAGCAACTGAATATAAATTATTCACTTCGATAATGAAGTGAAGGCAATATGTGTTAACCTCTTTGGGACTTCCTACAATAGCAGGTAAACATCAAAAAGGTCAAGGCAATTCTTCAACCTACCCATCTCACCCCCTCCCCCACCCCATATGTGTTCTTATCAACCCAGTATGCAACGCTTATGTGTTAGGCATTCAGATCAATAAATACAAAGCAAGTCAATTACGTCGCCAAAGGTCAAGTTTATATTTAAAGAAAAACATAAGGCAATGTCAATAGACATCCTTTAATGATTATTTTATTATCACTAGGCATGCCATGCACCTTACACTCAAGGTACCATCTAATTATAATGATTTAATATATGGAAACTGCATGTATATGATGCTTTCAAAAGAAGTATCTCATCCTTGGTGACTTTAATATTCCTGCTAATGATACTTCCAACTCTTATATTTCCAAGTTACTCGCTTTAACATCCTCCTTTAATCTCCAACTATGCTCCACCTCCCCCACTCATCAAAATGGTCACTGTCTTGATCTCATCTTCTCCTCCAACTGTTCACCCTCTAGTTTCCTTGCCTCTGATATTCCCCTCTCTGATCACCATCTTATAACTTTCACACTTCAATCTCCTCCCTCCCAGTCCCGTCCTATCTTATCTAATTTATCTAGGAATCTACACGATATTGACCCTTCATCTCTATCCTCCCATGTTTCAAACCTCCTCTCTACTGTGGCACCATCCACGTCTGTCAACGAGGCTGTTTCTTCTTACAACAATACTCTATCCTCTGCCTTAGACACTCTTGCACCTTTGATGACCCGCCCTGTAAGGCGTACAAAACCCCAACCTTGGCTGACTTCTAATATCCGCTACCTACATTCCTGTACTCGCTCCGCCGAACGCCTCTGGCGGAAATCTCGGGCCCTTGCTGATTTCTTACACTTTAAGTTCATGCTGACCTCCTTCCAATCTGCTCTTTTACGTGCCAAACAGGATTATTATATCCAACTGACCAACTCTCTTGGCTCTAATCCTCGACTTCTCTTCACCACATTGAACTCTCTCCTCAAGATGCCCCCTCCCCCAACTCCCCCTTCATTATCTCCTCAGACCCTTGCTGAATTCTTTCACGACAAGGTTCAAAAGATAAACCTTGCATTCTCTACCTCGCCACCTCTCCCTTCACTAGTCCGTTCCCCTCTCTCTCCTTCCCCTTATTCCTTTCCCTCCTTTCCTGAAGTTACTATAGAGGAAACTACACTTCTCCTTTCTTCCTCAAAATGTACCACCTGTTCCTCTGATCCCATTCCCACCCACCTTCTTAATGCCATCTCACCTGCTCTTATTCCTTTTATCTGTCACATTCTCAACCTCTCACTTTCCACTGCAACTGTCCCTACTGCCTTTAAACATGCTGTGGTCACACCTCTCCTTAAGAAGCCTTCACTCTACCCTACTTGTCCCTCTAATTACCGACCCATCTCCCTCCTCCCTTTTCTCTCCAAATTACTTGAGCGTGCTGTTCACCACCGCTGCCTTGATTTTCTCTCTTCACATGCTATTCTTGACCCACTTCAATCTGGTTTTCGCCCTCTCCACTCAACCGAAACTGCACTTACTAAAGTCTCCAATGACCTATTACTGGCTAAATCCAGAGGGCTCTATTCCATCCTCATCCTTCTTGATCTTTCCGCTGCTTTTTACACTGTCGATCACAGCACACTCCTCGATATCCTGTCCTCACTTGGATTCCAGGGCTCTGTCCTTTCCTGGTTCTCTTCCTACCTCTCCCTCCGTACCTTCAGTGTTCACTCTGGTGTATCCTCTTCTACTTCTATCCCTCTGCCTGTCGGCGTACCTCAGGGTTCTGTTCTTGGTCCCCTCCTCTTTTCTATCTACACTTCTTCCCTTGGTTCATTAATCTCATCCCATGGCTTTTCCTACCATCTCTATGCTGATAACTCCCAAATCTACCTTTCTACCCCTGATATCTCACCTTGCATCCAAACCAAAGTTTCAGCGTGCTTGTCTGACATTGCTGTCTGGATGTCTCAACGCCACCTGAAATTAAACATGACCAAACCGAGCTTCTCATTTTTCCCCCCAAACCCACCTCCCCACTCCCCCCATTTTCTATTTCTGTTGATGGCTCTCTCATTCTCCCTGTCTCCTCAGCTCGAAATCTTGGGGTCATCTTTGACTCTTCTCTCTCCTTCTCTGCTCATATCCAGCAGATCGCCAGGACCTGTCGTTTCTTTCTTTACAACATCCATAAAATCCGCCCCTTTCTTTCCGAGCACTCTACCAAAACCCTCGTCCACACGCTTGTCACCTCTCATTTAGACTACTGCAACCTGCTTCTTGCTGGCCTCCCACTTAGTCACCTCTCCCCTCTCCAATCGGTTCAAAACTCTGCTGCCCGTCTTGTCTTCCGCCAGGGTCGCTTTACTTATACTACCCCTCTCCTCAAGTCGCTTCACTGGCTCCCTATCTGTTTTCGCATCCTGTTCAAACTTCTTCTACTAACCTATAAATGTACTCACTCTGCTGCTCCCCAGTATCTCTCCACACTCGTCCTTCCCTACACCCCTTCCCATGCACTCCGCTCCATGGATAAATCCTTCTTATCTGTTCCCTTCTCCACTACTGCCAACTCCAGACTTCGCGCCTTCTGTCTCGCTGCACCCTACGCCTGGAATAAACTTCCTGAGCCCCTACGTCTTGCCCCATCCTTGGCCACCTTTAAATCTAGACTGAAAGCCCACCTCTTTAACATTGCTTTTGACTTGTAACCACTTGTAACCACTCGCCTCCACCTACCCTCCTCTCCTCCTTCCTGTACACATTAATTGATTTGATTTGCTTACTTTATTTTTTGTCTATTAGATTGTAAGCTCTTTGAGCAGGGACTGTCTTTCTTCTATGTTTGTGCAGCGCTGCGTATGCCTTGTAGCACTATAGAAATGCTAAATAGTAGTAGTAGTAGTAGTAGAAGTATCTGACAACATAAGCTATTAATAGCACCAAAGGAAGTTCCTGGTCCTAACTACAATGAGGCGAATCACTCATGGTGAAACTGGTCCCTGTCTGTCAGACTTGTCAGTTCTTATACCAAGTAGAGTGCTGCTGAGTCCGGTACTTGGACCAGGTTCTGCTTGGCGGCCGGATAATCCCAAGTTTCACCTGCGCTGACCGCCGTTCCCCAGAGGTTGAGCCCCTAGGTGCGGGCAGCCTGCAGGACTTACAAGACGGAGCAGGAAGCGGGGTGGTGAATGTAACGGCCAGACAGGCAGCAGGCAAGAGAGTGATCCAGGTACAGGCAAAGTCAGTAGGCAGGCAGCAGGTTAAGAGAGTAATCCAGGTGCAGGCAAAGTCAGTAGACAGGCAGCAGGCAAGAGAGTAAACAGGTAAAGTCAATTGGCAGGCAGCAGGTCAAGAGATTAATCCAGGTAAAGGCAAAGTCAGTAGGCAGGCAACAGGCAAGAGAGTAATCCAGGCACAAGTAAAGTCAATAGGCAGGCAGCAGGTCAAGAGAGTAATCCAGGTGCAGGCAAAGTCAGCAACGAGGGACAAAGTAGAGAAGACGCACACTACGAAGCAAGTAACACCTACCAAAGTAGAAGCCGAAGCATAGAGTCCAAGAAGAGCTCAGCTGATAAAGTGCTGGTGTCTGACATCAGCAGGGACCAGCAGGGAGAAGGAGCAAAGCCATAGGACAAGAGCAGGGGAAAGAGGAACCAGAAGACCAATATGAGAGAAGCAAGGGAAGCCAGGCAGAGGAAGAGCAGACCCAGGTGGATGGAAGCAAAGCAATCAAGGAGCCTGCAGCCAGAGAAGAACTACACACACATGGCTCAGGGCTATGCCAGTCAAGTGTGCATGTCGACGGGACCCGCGCAGCCCGAGGATGCTGCTTGCATTGAGGTAGGGGACATGACACTGTCAGCTTGAAACAATAGCCCAAGCACATCAGCTCACAAGAAATAATGTTATGTTGCATAATACTTATATTTGGCAAAACAAAATACGAAAGTGCAAAACCACTAAGAGAGAAACTACACTGGCTCCCATTTAAAGAACGCATCACGTTCAAGATCTGCACGATTGTTCTAAAAATCATCTACGGAGATGCCCCGTCATACATGATAGACCTCGTGGACCTCCCACCCAGAAACGCTAAAAGATCAGCCCGCACTTTTCTTAATCTGCACTTTCCCAACTGCAAAGGATTAAAATATAGACTAACACATGCATCCAGCTTTTCCTACATGGGCACCCAGTTGTGGAATGCACTAGCAAAACAACTGAAAACAATCAACGAGATAACTAACTTTCGCAAATCTTTGAAAACATATCTCTTCAACAAAGCCTACCACGAAAATCCATAACTAACTGCAACTTTTCAACACTCCACCCTTAGTCTCACTGTCTTTCTATATAACTGCTGATTATATCGTCTTGTCATCCTTAATATCTTTGTAACACCAAACGTATCCTTTGTACCCTGAAATGGTGATTCCATAACAGGTCTTTGTAAGCCACATTGAGCCTGCAAATAGGTGAGAAAATGTGGGATACAAGTGCAATTAATTAATTAATTAATTAATAATACGTACAGAGCAGTACACCTAGTGGGCTAATCCCCTTTAAGCCAGAGAAACCCCCTTCTGACTCCATATCAGAAAGAAAGCACTGTTTCTAGGGACCCACACAACCAGAACTGTATACATGCTTAGTGGGTGATGTTTGTATCTCCTCAATATGCAAAATAAACACGACATTTTCAACACCCATTCTGAACCATTATTGCAACAACAGAAGTCGCTTATGCCCGACTGTGTGGGTTTCAGACGAATTCTGTTGCACCCCTTCTCTCTCTCTCTCTCTCTCTCTCTCTCTCTCGCTTTCCTTTATGAGTGCCAGGAAACCTTGAAATAATATTAAAAAGATTTGTATTCCTTTTCTCCGTTATTAAACAAAAAACCTCTCTGGCTGAATCGAGGCTTGGGCTACCACCTATGACCCTGCTACCATTCTTGACAGTAAGGTAAGATCATGACTTTGATATATCCATCATGGCATTATTTATTTATTTGTGATATTTAGATCCCACATTATCCCAAACAAGTTTGAGTTCAATATGGCTTACAATAAACAGTATAAGATACATAACAAAGAATAATGCATAAGAAAGTAATTTGTTGCAAGAGTCCAATTTTACAATACAGTATCATAACGGTACTGGGATAGCTATGGATGTTTAACATTTGGAAAATCTATTATGAATGAGAAATTGTACATGAAGCAAAGAGAAAGTTCATGGTAAATAGAGTAATAATAACCAATTCAGGTAATAATTAGTTGATTGAGATATGGTTGTTCTTTGTGAGGGTTTGCTTGAATAGGAACGATTTGAGGATTTTGCGGAATCTAGTATATTCCTGTAGATTTCTTATTTTGGCTGGGAAGGAGTTCCGCCATTTGGTTCCTAGGTAAGTGAAGTCTGCAGAGCGGACAGTTTTTGCAATTTGGGAGGTGTAGTCTGAGATAGTTTCTTGCCTCATATTTAGAGTTTCTTTGAGGTAAGTTTATTAATGGTACCAAAAGGTCTAGAGCTGTGCCATTTAGGATTTGAACGATAAAGGTACATAATTTGTTGCTTGAGGTCACTCAGTTATGTCTTATTATTGTCCTCAGCAACCACCCATCCCGAATGATGGGCACATCCTGCACCCACCCACGCTCTGCCCCATTCAAGCCCTCTTTCATGTTACCTAAATGTAAGTGACATGCAACACAATTCATGCCCAACTTCAACACCTAATTTATAGAATTAGGCGGACTATGCACATATACATGAACAAAGTTTAATATTTAAAACTATGATTGTTCTGGGACAATTGATGTTGAGGTTATTATGGCTGTTGAATCTTTTATTTATTTATTTATTTATTTATTTATTGCATTTGTATCCCACATTTTCCCCACCTATTTGCAGGCTCAATGTGGCTTACATAGTACTAATGGGCGTTTGTCCAGTCAGTTGATAACAAATACAAGGTTGTATAGTGGTCGAATGAGGTCTGTGTGGAGGGTCGGAAGGGATGAAGGTTGTGCGTTGTCCTGTGCACTCATTAGGCATGCTATGCTTTGAGTGAAGGGTTTACGTAGGGTCGTTGGGGTAGGCCTTTTTGAAGAGAGGGAGGAGGGCTCTAGGGAGGAGGGAGGGAGGGCTCTAGGGCTTGAAAAATAAGGGTGGGAAAGGGGATGGGATTTGATATACCACCTTTCTGTGATTACAGTCAAAGCAGTTTATATATTAAATAAAGGTACTTATTTTGTACCTGGGGCAATGGATGGTTAAGTGATTTGCCCAGAGTCACAAGGAGCTGCACTAACCTTTAGGCTACTCCTCCACCCATGGGTGGTGGTGGTGGGGGGGTTACAAAGCTGAAACTTTGCCTAGGGAATCCAATATCCTTGTATCCAGCCCCGAGAATTCTGTTTTATTCCCTTTGCTTTGTGCATTTCATTCTAAAGCAGAGGAAGCACAAATATGAAACATTTACTGGTTTTGCACATGGACATGGTTGCATATTGTCCGGCTGTAGTTTCCTTTTGATATGTTTAAATCATGAGACAACACCTACCTGCTGGATCCATGCCTACCGCAGTGAAATGTTTGTCCTTCACAGTTTGCCCTGCTGTTACTGTCACCACCAGCTGCATCCCAATGCCATGTGTTACAGTGATGCCTTGTTCCTGCCATTCTGAGCCAGGGCGTCACTGCCTCCCACATAAAGAAACATCAGTGCTGTTCATTAAGACACAACTCCATTGACACTGCTAACAATACACTTACTTCGTATCCTCAGTCAACTTCTCCAACACACCCTCAAACCTCAATCAATGCCATTATACAGCATTTAATTGAGTTTTAGAGGAAACTTTTCAAAGGCCTTTTACCCATGTAAATGTCTACTTGCATCAATAAAAGGGATATTAGAAAATGTCCCACATTTTATATAGTAAATGTATGCATGTCATTTTTGCAACATGCACACTTTTCACCCATATTTTCATAGAGGTGTACCCAGGACTTGGCGAGACCAAACTGGCAACAACCCGCTTTTTCAAAACTATACACATTGCTTTGCCTGGAGAAACTATCCAAAGAAAATCAGATTTCAGTCTCTGTGAGCACTATTTTTCTTGCAAATTTTTCAAAAAGAAAATCGACATGTTTTTCCCTTTTGAAAAATGGGTGCAAAGTCCATGGAGCTTTGCAGCTACGGAGACAGTATGACAACTGTCCCCACCATTTTTCTTGCTGTTTGTTCTTTATGTTGTGATGAGGCAGGGCTTAGTCAGGGCCGCCAAGAGACTGAGCCGGGCCCGGGGCAAGGCTGCCCCCAGCCCCCCCCCCAAGGATCACCACCGCACTGCCCCGCCTCCCCCCCAATCGCTACTGCTGTCGCCTCCCTCTCCTGCTCCCAGGCCACCGGCGCCGCAGTCCCCAGACTCCACCTACCTTCCCTCAGCTCCTTTCTGTCTGCCATTCGACCCCCCTTCATTTAAAACAAAATCTAAAAATCGGTAGCACAGCACCTTCTGTGTGAAAGCGACAGATCGCCTCAGGCGGGCCTTCCCTTACTGTGTCCCGCCCTCTGAGAAATAGGAAGTTACATCAGAGGAGGGCGGGACACAGTGAGGGAAGGCCCGCCCAAGGCGATCTGCCACTTTCACACAGAAGGCGCTGCACTACCGATTTCAAGATTTTTTTTTTTAATGCAGGGGACCAGGTGGCAGACAGAAGGGAGCTGAGGGTAAGCAGGTAGAGACTGGGGACTGCGGCACCAGCGGCCTGGGAACAGGAGAGAGTGAAAAACCCCGGTGCCAAGTCCTCCTTGGAGTCCAGGGAAATTTGCTCTCCTCCCCCCCCCCCCCCGCTCCCTCCTCTCGGCGGCCCTGGGCTTAGTGATCTCCTCTAGGGGGAGAGTTCCTAAAAAAAACCTTCTCCAGGGAAAGGGCTCTGGGCCGTAGATATAAGGGAGAGAAGGAAGGCACAGGGTGCACTCAGAAAGAAAGGAACAGTGTAACTCCTTCTGATTCTACCCCGGGTGGTCACTTGGGGGAGGGGGCAGGGATTAAGCACAATTCCCATAGGTAAAGAAACAATACGTAATGCCACCCCTCAAGGGAAGGGGAGGAACTCCTTTCGTCCCAGCTGAAGACAGACCGGCTTAAACCGGAAGAGGGTGGTGGCACTCTGGGAGGTATGGAACTCATGGATTACACAGAGGAGGGCACTCCAAACCCTACCGAGTGGGACAATGGAGGTGAGATGGAAAGGGAAGCCTCCTGAAGGACAATTCCTGATCCTGAAAAAGCAGCTGTAGGAGGAAATAGCCAGATTAGTACTGTGGAGAGGGAGATAGGGTTACCATATGTCCGGATTTACCCGGACATGTCCTCTTTTTGAGGGCATGTCCGGGCAACCAGGCGGGTTTTGCCAATCTGCCCGTTTGTCCGGATTTCTGGACAAACGGGCAGATTGCTAGCCTCCCCTCCCCTTACTTACTAGTGCCCTGGTGGTCTAGTGACCTCTTCCGCCTTCGGGGCAAGAAAGAGCCCCCTCTTTCCTGCCTGGAGTGCTGCCCTGCATGCATCCTTCCTGTTGCTGATCCTCGGTGCTGATTCAAAATGTCCGCCGAGAGTTGAAGTGACCTCGCGAGACTTCATCTCTCGGCGGCCATTTTGAATCAGCACCGAGGATCAGCAACAGGAAGGATGCATGCAGGGCAGCGCTCCAGGCAGGAAAGAGGGGGCTCTTTCCTGCCCCAAAGAGGTCACTAAACCACTAGGGCAGTAGTAAGGTAAGGGGAGGGGGGTGACGGGGAGGGGGGAGATGGGGTATGTGACAGGGGGAGGGGAAAATGTTACAGGGGCAGAGCAAGGGTGTGAAAGGGGGCAGGGCTGGGTGTGAAAGGGCGGATGGGGTGTATGGTGGGGGCGGGGCATGTGTCCTCCTTTTTGGGGGACAAAATATAGTAACCCTAGGGGAGGTGAGCTGCCAGCCCTTCTATAGAGGAAGAGCAGACTGTTGAGAGCGGATTGTTTGCACTTTGGAACTTTTGAACTGGATACCCCTTGAAGGGGGAGTGGGGGCCCACACAGGGCACCAAAGACACCGAGATTGATTATGGATTATTGAACTGTGCATTTTGTTTTTGCTTCCTTTGTTTCCTGGCAAGTGTTGAAATACTTGTTAGTTGAAATAAAGTGGGGGGGTGAAACCATACCAGATTACTTTACAGCCCTGACCTGGACTTGTGGAAAACAGGGGCATAGCCAAACTTGACATTTTGGTGGGGGGGGGGGGGAGCCCAGAGTTGACATGAGGGGCACTAGGCATATAGGTGTGACTAGTGTTTAGAAGTATACCAAATAATGCCTTAGAGTGAATTTTATGATAGATTTCTAAGTAAACAGTCTTTTCTGCATGAATATAAACCATGGAATCATGGACAGGGAATTCTACAAAGATGAGTCAAACAGTTGGGTAGCTCCTCTACCATTTCGGGTGCCCGGATCACGACTCCCTAATAACAGAGAGCAAGCTCTCTCTCCACTTACTTCATTGCAGAAGACTCTAAGAAGGAAACCAGAGAGGAAACAGCACTTAATAACATTTATGAAAAACATGCTGGACAATAGGGATGCAGAGCCAGCTCCACCAATAAAAGACAGTGAAAAATGTTGGTACTTAAAAGGGCTGCATGTTAATCGCAATTAATGCTGCGATTAACGCATTATTAATCACGATTACAAAATTTAATTACCATACATGATTAGGGTTACCATATTTTGTCCCCCAAAAAGGAGGAATCTCACAAGAACATCAGAATAGCCATACTGGGTCAGACCAGTGGTTCATCTAGCCCAACAGTGGTCCATCCAGGTCACAAGAACCTGGCAGAAACCCAATTAGTAGCAACATTCCATGCTACCAATCCTGGGGCAAGCAGTGGCTTCCCCCATGTCCATCTCAATACCAGACTATGGACTTTTCCTCCAAGAACTTGTCCAAACCTTTTTAAAACCCAGATATGCTAACTGCTGTTACCACATCCTCCGGCAGCGAGTTCCAGAGCTTAACTATTCATTGATTGAAGAAATATTCCTCCTATTTGTTTTAAAAGTTTTGGAGGCCGTACCTTGCGAAGGATGTAAAAAGAATTGAAGCGGTGCAAAGAAAAGCTACGAGAATGGTGAGGGATTTGCGTTACAAGACATATGAGGAGATACTTGATGACCTGAACATGTATACTCTGGAAGAAAGGAGAAACAGGGGTGATATGATACAGACGTTCAAATATTTGAAAAGTATTAATCCGCAAACGAACCTTTTCCGGAGGTGCGAAGGTGGTAGAACCAGAGGACATGAAATGAGATTGAAGGGGGGCAGACTCAAGAAAAATGTCAGGAAGTATTTTTTCATGGAGAGAGTAGTGGATGCTTGGAATGCCCTCCTGCGGGAGGTGGTGGAAATGAAAACGGTAACAGAATTCAAACACGCGTGGGATAAACATAAAGGAATCCTGTTCAGAAGGAATGGATCCTAAGGAGCTTAGCCGAGATTGGGTGGCAGAGCCGGTGGTGGGAGGTGGGGATGGTGCTGGGCGGGCTTGTGCGGTCTGTGCCGGAGCCGGTGGTGGGAGACGGGGCTGGTGGTTGGAGGGCGGGGATAGTGCTGGGCAGACTTGTGCGGTCTGTGCCCTGAGGGGGACAGGTGCAGGTCAGGGTGGGGTATGCACAGGGGGTGGCACATGTAGGTTTGTCTTGTTGGGCGGACTGGATGGACCGTGCAGGTCTTTTTCTGCCGTCATTTACTATGTTACTATGTAACTTCCTTGAGTATCCCCTAGTCTTTGTACTTTTGGAATGAATAAAAAATCGATTTACTTCTACTCATTCTACACCACTCAGGATTTTATAGACCTCAATCATATCTCCCCTCAGTCGTCTCTTTTCCAAGCTGAAGAGCCCTAACCTCTTTAGCCTTACCTCATATGGCAGAAGTTCCATCCCAAGATATAGTCGAATTAGAAAAGGTTCAAAGAAGAGTGACCAAACTTTGAACCTTTTCTAATTCCACTATATCTTTTTTGAGATACAGCAACCAGAACTGAACGCAATACTCAAGGTGAGGTTGCACCATGGAGCGATATAGAAGCATTATAATATTCTTGGTCTTATTTTGTATCCCTTTCCTAATAATTCCTAGCATCCTGTTTGCTTTTTTGGCCGCTGCCACACACTGGTCAGAAGATTTCAGCATATTGTCTACAATGACACCCAGATCTTTTTCTTGAATGCTACCTCAGGTGGACCCTAGCATCAGGTAATTATGATTTGGATTATTCTTCACAATGTGCATCTCTTTGCATTCGCAATCCGCATGTGTTTTGACAACTTTGAATAGTTTTGTGTCATCAGCATATTTAATCACCTCGCTCATCATTCTGTTTTCCAGATCATTTATAAATGCGAGGACCGGCTCCCCACGATGCGGGACGCTAGTGCGACTACTGGTTGGCTCCTTCCCGATGTTTATTTGACCCAGCTCTCCTTCAGCCTTTCCATCGGACTGCTCCAGTCCGCGATAGTCTACTGCACTGCTTGTAGCTGGCTGTTGGGCATCGAGGCCTACTGCGCGATGGGGAGATCTTTTGTGCATTGCTGCATCTTGTGGGGGACTTGCTTCCTTTTGAGATGCCAGTTGTTGCGAGGGGCTGTTGCCTTTAATTCCAGCAGACTGCGACTCTTCTTCCTTGGCAGTGTTATTGCCGGATCCGTTGGCCCCGCCGGCATTGTTCGCCTCCAGCTGCTGTCTTCTGCCTCCGGTGACCACCTCCACTTTCCAGGCTGCATGCTGCTTCTTCTGCGCTTCGACTGCGCTCACTGGGTCTCACTACAGTGCCTTGCTGGGAGCTGTTCCAGCCACTCTGATACATCTCAGCGTCTGGATTTCCACAGTCCATTTTAGACCCTTTTCCCTTCCCTTCTTCCTCTGTTCCTTCTACCCTCTCTACTGTCATTGTATTCTTTCATCAGTTCATTGTAAGCCGCTTTGAGGCCGTTTTCAGTGGTATAAAGTGGGGTCTAAATGTTCTGCATAAATAAATATATATATTTATTAAATAGCACTGGTCCCAGTGGCACTCCATTATTCATCCTCCATTGAGAAAATGGCCATTTCACCCTACCCTCTGTTTTGTGTCCAATAACTAATTCCTAATCCACAGAAAAACATTGCCTCCTATCCCATGACTTTTTAATTTTCTCAGTAGTCTCCATGAAGAACTTTGTCACTCAACAATGTGCTGCTTTATGGGCCTGACATGATCAGCAAGTTATTACGAGTCTTGATTCACTTCAGAAAGGAACCTATTGCCATAACAGCAGATATCCAGCAAATGTTCTACTGCTTTGTCGTACACCTAGGCTACAGAAACTACTTGAGATTCCTGTAGTACCATGATAATGACATCAACCAGGAGATTGTGGAACATGGAATAAGAGTTCACATCACCTGCAGTAGCAACCTACGGGCTTAGAAGGACAGCCCGACAAGGAGAAAGAGTGTGGCATGGATGCCAGACGCTTCATTAAAAAAGACCTTTACATGGTTTGAAGTCCTTACCTACCACAGGAGAAGCCATTGAGTTGTTAAAAAGAACACAAGCAATGCTGAAAGAGGCCAATCTGAGACTTCATAGCAGGGCTTCCAACAGTCCAAAAATAATGACAGCATTTTCTGCAGAGAATCTTACCAAAGATTTAAATGATTTAGATCTAAGAGTAGACACCCATCCAGAGAAGCCTTGGATTATATTGGAACCTAAAAGAGATGTTTTTACCTTTCAGGTTTCCACCCAAGATAAACCATATACACGCAAACCTGTCTTGTCCACAGTCAATAGTCTGTATGATCCACTGGGGTTTGTGGCTCCAGTCAACATTCAAGGAAGATCCCTACTGAGGGTTCTTTTCCAAAGTACTGAGTGAGATGTCCCACTGCCAGCAGAAATGCAACAAGAATGGGAGAGATGAAAAGATTCTCTAAAGACTCTCAAACAACTGCACATCCCATGCACTTACATCCCCACAGCACTCAGAACTGCCTGTCACAAAGAGATCTGTCTTCTCAGATGCTTCTAAAAAAAAGCCATAGCTGCATTGGCCTACTTGAAAGTTACAGATGCAGATGGGCTATCTCATGTGGGATTCGTTTTGGTAAAGCCAAGTTAGCACCAGTGGCGTACCAAGGGGGGGCGGTGGGGGCTGTCCACCCCGGGTGCAAGCCGCTGGAGGGTGCCGCGGCGCGCGCCTGCTCTGAGTTCGCTGACTTCGCGTGTTCGCTGCAGCTCCCTCTGCCCTGGAACAGGTTACTTCCTGTTCCGGGTCAGAAGGAGCTCCAGCGAACGCGCGAAGTCAGGGAACTCTGAGCAGGCACGCGCTGCGGCACCCCCCAGCGACATGCACCGGGGGGGTTCCGCGCTGCATCGGGGGAGTGCTGCACCCGGGGGGGCGGGGTGCTGCACCGGGTGTCCGCCCCCCTAGGAACGCCACTGGTTAGCACCACAATCCAATCGTAGCATTCCATGCTTAGAATTGCATGGAGCAATGCTGGCAGTCTAGATAGCAGACATGATGATAAATGAAATGGACATTCAAATAGACAGTCAATTTTTACACTGACAGTAAAGTCATCCTGGGCTACATCTACAACCAAACCAGAAGATTTTACGTATACATCAGCAAGAAAACAACAAAAAGCAGAAGAAATCCAGAAAGACCAAACTAAAATCATGGGTGTAGAAAAGCCAAAGTATTTTATTATGACCCTACACGGTCCGTGTTTCGGCCAAAAAAGGCCTTCTTCAGGGGTCTACAGATTGGCATATACAGATATTCTTCCAAAGGTTCTCACAAATTGAGACAATCTCATAGTGCTATCCAAGTGAAGTGTGGACTCTTTTTGTTGTTTTCTTGTGTTTTTGTGGGAGACTTGGACTCTTTTTGTTGTGTTACGTATACATCAGCAACAGAGTTGAGCGTATATGGAAGGCAACATGACCAGAACAGATGTATTACGTGCCAACTAACCAAAATCCAGCACACTGTGGCACCAGAGCTGTGCAAGCATCCCAACTAATGAAAATCATGTGGTTATCAGGACCCGAGTTCCTTCTACAACTTGGCAACATGTCCCCAGCTTTGGAGAATTCCTTTGATCTTATAGGTCCTGACTCTGATACAGAGATCCGTCCAGAGATGTCCATTCTTGCCACTAGTATTGTGTCTTCGGTTGATCAATCAGCTGATGAAAGATCAGACACCTATCATCAAAATGCCATCAGAGATGCAGAACTGCAAATCATCATTGGCAACTTAGTACCACCTGGAAACTTTGACACCAGACTCCCATGGAAGACAACAAACTTCTTCAGCAGAGCCATCACCGAGCAAGTGATCCACATACACCATGAAGAGATATGAATTCCATGGACCGTTGTCCACTCTAGAGATCCAGACTTTTCTCTCTTATGTTGTTTGTGTTGTCTGTCTCTCATTTCAGCTCCTGTAAGACTGCAAGAAAGAAGTCATCTGAATGACAAAGAACTTGAGACAAGCAAGAAGTTGCCAGCCATCAAAATCCAGCTTTATTAATGGACTTTGCATGCTCATAATGGTTTATATTTTGAGGAATTAAATAGTGGTATCTACCGATACCATGCGGGGAATGTATTCCCCCATTTCCATGGAGGCAGGCTGTTTGTTGTTTATGTATATATGTTAAGCATTGTCTGTGACAGATTGCATTGCCTTTACCTTTAATTAAGGCTGTGCCCTTGAACTACAATCTCTGTAATCCAATAATTCCCTGTAATAGGTACCTTTCAGAGCACATGTCCTGCTCCCTGTGTCTTTTGGAACTCTTTCTATTGGCTTGACTTGTTCTCTGTGCATGTTGGGCAAATTTCCCCCCTCCCCTTTTCTCTCTCCATTGGGTCTGAAGAGTGAGTCTGCAGCATTCTCCTCTGTGAACTGAAACTGCCTATGCTGTATTTTGCTTATGACCCCCTTCAAGCTACTGTGATGCTATCAAGATTGTGCCAGTGTGTAAAAGTATAAACAGCATCTCTGCTCAGAATGTTGTTGAATTACTCCCAGTTTCTCTCTTGCATGGAGAGAGCTGGTGGAGAACAGACTCCCAGTTTGCAAGGCAAAAACTCTTGTCCCGCACATCTGAGTTGTAAGTTATTTTTTCTTGTTTGATTACTGCATTAAAGAAGGTTTGGGTTCAAGAGTTCTGAGTCTTCTCATGGAGGGGCATAATCGAAAGGGGCGCCCAAGTTTTCCTGAGGACGTCCTCGCAGGATGTCCCGGCGAAATTTAGGTCGACCTTAGAGATGGTCGTCCTTAGAGATGGTCGTCCCCGATTTGCGGCAATAATGGAAACCGAGGATGCCCATCTCAGAAACGACCAAATGTAAGCCCTTTGGTCGTGGGAGGAGCCAGCATTCGTAGTGCACTGATTCCCTGACATGCCGAGACACCAACCGGGCACCCTAGGGGGACTTCATAAATTGCTCCCAGGTGCATAGCTCCCTTACCTTGTGTGCTGGTTTAATCACACCCAGATTGGCACGCAACTTAAACCAAATTGAATTAATACAATGAAAAGACCTAACTACTAAGAATGAAGTCGGAATACCCATAGAGCTATAACATACTGTATGTATTCCAGCTAAACACAATGCTACTACTACTA
Source organism: Microcaecilia unicolor (assembly GCF_901765095.1). NCBI lineage: Eukaryota > Metazoa > Chordata > Amphibia > Gymnophiona > Siphonopidae > Microcaecilia > Microcaecilia unicolor. The sequence continues at coordinate 512,888,562 of NC_044033.1, read as the reverse complement.
CTATTACTACTTATCATTTTTATAGCAGTACTAAACATGCGCAGCGCTGTACACTGGACATAAAGAGACAGTCTAATTAGGACAGCCATGGAAGCACAAACTACCAGGTTAGAACATTTTGGTCTAGGGTTTGTCACTAAAGAACGAAAGGGCATGTCCTTTCAGATGCTCTTTAAGGAAATGGATTAAGTGGCCAATCCATCTCAATGCCGCTCGTCTTTCCCGAGGAATCATGCAAGGCTCATCTGCCAAATGTACTCTGAAGCATGTTGTTACAGCCCTGTTAGGTCTGGCCGATGGACTAGTGTTCAGCTGGTCCTCCTGGATCCCAGCTTTCTATTTACTTTGGTATCTGAAGACTCCACTTCAGGAAGGTTTGTGTTTATTCTTTGAAATTACTGGATGCAAGCACATCCTACTCTTTGGTGCGCAGGAGACTGGAGTACCTTAGGCTGGGCCTCTGGTTAACAGATTGCTTCCGCATTAACAGAGGGAATCTCTAAAATTTATTTGCAATCAGCGCAGGATGACTTGAATGAGACGTTGAAATCTGGCTGGTAATTAGACCTTTTATCAGGGTGCACGGAGGTCCGGCTCCAGCAGAAGCAAACCCTTCATGGTCCTCTTTGTGTTGTCAGGAGCAGATGGCAAGGTTAAGTGGAACTTGCAGGCGTGGTTTAATGCAGTAATTATTATTTTCATCAGCTGTTATCTGCATAGGGCAGTGTTCCCAGTGTTCACCTTATCGAGCAATAATTAATCTAAGTGCAATAAATATATTTTGAATAGCTTTCCGATTCTGTGCTGAATTGTGTCCCTAGCAGAAGTCCCTGAAGTTTGCATTGCTGACTTCAGAAGGATACGAGGGACAGTTCTAGAACCTAGGTGAACATGTGTTGCATGAGAAAATGTTTAGAAGTACTTATGTGCCTGTGTGCACATACCTATGTAAGTTCAAGGCAGGGTACCTAAGTGCTATACCATGAAACTTACATAATGCGCATTTGCAAGAGAACGTACACAGGGGAGGAGCATGGGCGGGACTTAAGTGGGCTGCCACTTCTGTGGATAATTTGCAGAATGCTGTTAATTATGAGCATCCTTGCCTCGGGAGGGTGCCAGCTTTTGGCAGCTCTAGCGCACCTACCACATGGCCTTGGGGTGCCTAAATGGAAGTATCCACTTATAGAACTGCCTTGTAAGGGTGCAAGAATTGAGTGTTACTGTGAAGGGAAGGGCTCCGAGCATGTGAATGGAAGGACAGGATATTCATAAGCAGAAGGGTAAAAATCAGCAAGTGGGACAGATCATGTGAGGGCAATAAGTACATACTGTAAGTATTGCCATACCGGGAAAGACCAAAGGTCCATCGAGCCCAGCATCCTGTTTCCAACAGTGGCCAATCCAGGTCACAAATACCTGGCAAGATCCCAAAAATGAACAAAACATTTTATACTGCTTATCCCAGAAATAGTGGATTTTCCCCAAGTCCATTTAATAACGGTCTATGGACTTTTCATTTAGGAAGCCGTCCAAACCTTTTTTAAACTCCACTAAGCTAACCGCCTTTACCACATTCTCTGGCAACGAATTCCAGAGTTTAATTACACATTGAGTGAAGAAAACTTTTTTCTCCAATTTGTTTTAAATTTACTACATTGTAGCTTCATAGCATGCCCCCTAGCCCTAGTATTTTTGGAAAGCGTGAACAGACGCTTCACATCTACCCGCTCAACTCCACTCATTATTTTATAGACCTCTATGTGAGCAAAGAGGTGAGCAGGTGGCCTTGAGCAAAGGGGGAGCAGGGAGCCTTGATATCCTCTTTTCTATTTCCAGATGTTGCGTTTTCTCCTGCTTCTCCTCCTTTTGTTCTTCTGCCTTTCCTGTCTCCGAAAGTCCTTCATTCTATTACTACTACTACTACTTATCACTTCTATAGCGCTACAAGGCATATGCAGCACTGTACACCATACATGAAAAGACAGTCCCTGCTCAAAGAACTCACAATCTAAATATGTAATGTTGCTAGTGGAATAGCAACATTCCATGTAGAATCTCAAATAGTAGCTACATTCCATGTAGAATCTCAAGTAATAGCAACATTCCAGAATCTCAAATAGTAACAACATTCCATGTTCCACTGCACTAAGCACTAGGCTACTCCTCCACTAGCAACATTCCATCTAGAAGCCTGCCCTTGCAGATCAGCAACTCTGCCGCGCAGGCTTCTGTTTCTGCAAGTCTGACGTCCTGCACATATAGACTCACAGAAACAGAAGCCTGCGCAGCCGCGTTGCTGATCTGCAAGGGCAGGCTTCTACATTACTACTACTACTTATCACTTCTATAGTGCTACAAGGCATACGCAGCGCTTTACACCATACATGAAAAGACAGTCCCTGCTCAAAGAGCTCACAATCTAAATATGGAATGTTGCTAGTGGAATAGCAACATTCCATGTAGAATCTCAAATAGTAGCAACATTCCATGTAGAATCTCAAGTAATAGCGACATCCCAGAATCTCAAATAGTAACAACATTCCATGTTCCACTGCACTAACCACTAGGCTACTCCTCCACTAGCAACATTCCATGTAGAAGCCTGCCCTTGCAGATCAGCAACGCGACCGCGCAGGCTTCTGTTTCTGTGAGTCTGACATCCTGCACGTAAGTGCAGGACGTCAGACTCACAGAAACAGAAGCCTGCGCGGCCGCGTTGCTGATCTGCAAGGGCAGGCTTCTACATGGAATGTTGCTAGTGGAATAGCAACATTAACATTCCATGTAGAATCTCAATAGTAGCAACATTCCATGTAGAATCTCAAATAGGGAAAAGAGAAATGGGACTTGATATACTGCCTTTCTGAGGTTTTTGCAACTACATTCAAAGCAGTTTACCTATATTCAGATACTTATTTTGTACCAGGGGCAATGGAGGGTTAAGTGATTTGCCCAGAGTCACAAGGAGCTGCACTGGGAATTGAACTCAGTTCCCCAGGATCAAAGTCCACTGCACTAACCACTAGGCTACTCCTCCACTCACAAAAAGGCTAATAAGCACACATTTAGAACATTCAAATAACATAGTTATGATGCTAATGATTTTCTATAATACAGCTTACCATATAGCTGAGGGGCCAAGTGCAGATATATAGATGAGGACAAGAATCAGTTGGAATAAATAGATGGGTGGCAAGCTCTATGCCCATCCATCTACCCCCTTCTGCAAGGACAGCTGAGCTGCATTTTCACTGAACAATCCACCTATGCACTGTCCTCACAGTTCTGCTGCCCCTGCACTGTCAACCTGGCCATGCTTTCTACTGCCAACTCCTCTCTCCCTCATCTCCTGACAGCAGGAAAGCAGAGGCTGAACCCACTGTACAGGGACCTCTGAGCAGACAGAAGTCTTCTTCCTTTGAATTTAAGTCCCGTGCAGCAGACAGGGCATACTTTAATTGAAAGTGTTTATCAGGTCAGTATGAATCATGCAGTGCAAGGGTTATCTGCACTGGCCAGAGGGGGGAGGGCAAATATATATTCATTTAATATAATATCAAACTGGATATCCATCCTTTTCAGTTAGGTCATTGTTTCATGGGGGAGGGAATCATCAGCCTAACTTTCTAACACAAGAAACAGGTCGGTCAGTGTTCAGCAGCATGGCTGCCTTTTACATCATGACGTTGAGGGGCATTTTTGAAAGAAAGGTTTAAGTTGGGATTTGGACGTCTTTGTAAAATGTCCAAATCCGGAAACGGGGAAAGGCGTATTTTCGAAAAAAAAGATGGACATCCATCTTTTGTTTCGAAAATACTGTGGACGTCTTTGAATTTGGACGTCCCTAGATTTGGATGTCCTTGGATTTGGACGTCTTTGACTTTCGGCGATTTTCGAAACCAAAGACATCCAAGTCTTTTGCACATGGGAGGAGTCAGCATTTGTAGTTCACTGGTCCTCCTGACATGCCAGGACACCAACCGGGCACCATAGGGGGCACTGCGGTAGACTTCATAAATTGCTCCCAGGAACATAGTTCCCTTACCTTGTGTGCTGAGCCCCCAAATCCCGCCTCAAAACCCACTACCCCCAACTGTACACCACTACCATAGCCCTTACGGGTGAAGGGGGCACCTATATATGGGTACAGTGGGTTTGTGGTGGGTTTTGGAGGGCTCGCTGTTTCCTTCACAAATGTAACAGGTGGGGGGGGGGGTATGGGCCTGAGTCCGCCTGTCTGAAGTGCACTGCAGTACCCACTAAAACTGCTCCAGGGACCTGCATGCGCTGTCATGGACCTGAGTATGACATCTGAGGCTGGCATAGAGGCTGGCACGAAATATTTTGATTGATGTTTTTTGAGGATGGGAGGGGGTTACTGACCACTGGGGGAGTAATGGGAGGTCATCCCTGATTCCCTCTGGTGATCATCTGGTCATTTCAGGCACCTTTTTGTGCCTTATTCGTAAAAAAAACTCGTCCAGGTGAAAACGTCCAAGTGTTAGAAATGGACGTCCCTACTTTTTTCGATTATGGGTCAAAGATGTCCAAGTCTTATGCACGCCCAAGTCCCGCCTTCACCATGCCTCCGATATGCCCCCTTGAGATTTGGACGTCCTTGCAACGGACTTCTGCTAGAGACGTCCAAAATCGGGTTTCAATTATACCAATTTGGACGTCTCTGGGAGATGGACGTCCATGTTCCGATTTATGTCGCAAGATGGATGTCTATCTCTTTCGAAAATGAGCCTGATAGTAACTTAGGGGTCCTTTTACTATGGTGTGCTGAAAAATGGGCTGCGGTAGTGCAGGCGCGTGTTATGGACGCGTGCAGATCCATTTTTCAGCGCACATGTAACAAAGGCCTTTTTTAAAATTTTGCCGAAAATGGACGTGTGGCAAAATGAAAATTGGCACGCATCTATTTTAGGTCTGAGACCTTACCACCAGCCATTGACTTAGTGGTAAGGTCTCACGGGTTAACTGGGCGGTAAGAGTCTACATATGTCAAATGCCTTTTACCGCCCAGTAGCGCCACATGCCAGAAAATAAAATTTCTTTTCTGGTACGCGTAGGGGATGCATGCCAAAAATGAAATTACCACCCGGCTACCACGTGTGCTACCACGGGCGCTCATAGGCTCTATCGCGGCTTAGTAAAAGGACCTCTTAGTACATAATCTAACTGTCTCTCCATGATCATATATGAACATTAACAATAGACCACTTTGTATTTCTCCTACCGAAATGGGCGATCGCCATCACGGTATTATGTAAGCCACATTGAGCTTGTGAATAGGTGGGAAAATGTGGGATATAAATGCAACAAATAAATAAATAAAATAAATGACAGAAAATAAACACCTGTCCGGTCCATCCAGTCTGCCCAACATAAACTCATCCAACACTAACCACTATAAAGAAAACAATAACAATGTAACAATAAAAAGGAGTCTTCTGTGACAAAAATCTAACAGGGAACATAGTAACATAGTAGATGACGGCAGAAAAAGACCTGCACGGTCCAACCAGTCTACCCAACAAGATAAACTCACATGTGCTACTTTTTGTGTATACCTTACCTTGATTTGTACCTGTCCTTTTCAGGGAACAGACCGTATAAATCTGCCCAGCACTATCCCTGCCTCCCAACCACTAGCCCCTCCTCCCACCACCGGTTATGGCACAGACTGTATAAGTATGCCCAGCACTATCCCCGCCTCCCAACCACTAGCCCCTCCTCCCACCACCTTATATTGAAAACCAATATCAAACAAAATATTATGAGTGAAAGAGCAGTGGTTTTCAAACCAAGGGCTATCCTCCAGATAAGCAACTTAAGTTGCATACGCAAATCCAATCGTATTCTGGATTTGTGCACGCAACTCAAGGGCCCTAAGCTGCGCTATGGGCGCTAGCATTTATAGCACGCGTTAACGCTAGAGACACCCATAGGAATATATGGGTGTCTCTAGCATTTAGTGCGTGTTAATTTTAGCACATGCTAAAAATGCTAACGCACCTTAGTGAACAGGTCAATCAGCGCCAATAATTGCCATTTAGCAAGCAATTGTTGACACTAATTGGCATTAATTGGAAATTACACGTAGCACTGCCTAAAGCGTATTCTATAATTTGATGTGTGCAAATTCTAAGTCGCATAGTTGAAAAGGCGGTGTGGCCGTGGGCGGGGAATGGGTATTTCTAAAATCTATGTGTTCTTATAGAATATACTCAGTCTGTGCCTAACTTTGGCGTTGGCCTTTACACCAAGTTTTACTTGGTGTAACTGCCCGTAACTAAATGTAGTTGCGCCTACAAACGGTCAGCATATTCTATAAATTGTGTGGAAATGTAGGCATAAAGTACTTTTTTTGGTGCCAATTTTTCAGGCATGATCTACAGAATCTAGCCCTACATATCTCGGGTTATTCATTGAAATACATATAGCCCTTCGTCAAGGGTTTGAAAAAGACAGCTCTTTCAGTGAGAGAAACCACTTTCACTCATACCCAGGACCGCCGAGGGGGGGGCAGGGGGGACAAAATTCCCCGGGCCCGGGCCTCCAAGAGGGACCCGGCGCCGCAGTCCCGATTAGTTTGAATTGAAGAAAACATCGTGACACTTGTAGAACTTGTGAGTTTTAGGTGCGTCCTCTTGACTCAGCCCAAGTCCATTTATCAAATTAGTCAATCAACTGGTATTTTTCAGTCAACAGTGTTTCGATCCACAGTGATCTTGACCTATGAAGTCTTAAGAGGAGGTGAGCACGACAGCTAACCAAGAACAACTGCATTGTTCATATGACATGGTCCAAGCAACTCCTTTGCAAGTTCCCCCACATGCTGATGATTTCATTTGGTTTACAGATGAGAAACTTTTCATGGTTGAGTCACCTATCAACACCCAAAATGACCAAGCACAGATTGCAGAGAAGAAGCACAATATTGTTGCCTATCATCTTGTGCGTACTAGCTCGACATTAGGCAAATTGGTCATGGTCTCTCCAAAATGGGAGGCATGGAGCTTTTCTTCGTTGAATCAGGTGGAAAGATTAATGGTGAGTACTATCATGAAATTTTACTATCACAGCAACTGCTACCAGCCTTTCGGTGTATCCTTTGCAAAGTGCATGTGTTTCAGCAAGACAGTACACCTGCTCATTGTGCTCGTGAATGACTCTGGATTTCATTTCACCAGGGTTGTGCCCCTGATTACAGGGTTTGGGGTCTTCCTCAGCAGCATGTTTATGAAAGGTCAATTCGTGACACTAACAACCTCAAGCAGTATCTAGCTGAGGTGTGGGTCAACATGAGTCAGGGTATGTTTGATGCTGCAGTTGATCAGTGTACCTAGGAAAAGGTTTTTGAGCCGATGAAGATTCAAAACAGAAGTAAAAGTTTCCTGGATCGGGGATACAGAGGCTTTTCCTCCATCAGAAATAAGATAACAATAGCCATGCTATTTACAGCCACGTTTTACAAAAAAATAAGTAACTGAATATATGTAAACTGCTTTGAATGTAGTTGCAAAAACCTCAGAAAGATGGTATATCAAGTCCCATTTCCCTTTCCCTATTGGAGATTCTACATGGAATGTTAATGTTGCTATTCCACTAACAACATTCCATGTAGAAGCCTGGCCTTGCAGATCAGCAACGCGGCCGCGCAGGCTTCTGTTTCTGTGAGTCTGACGTCCTGCACGTACGTGCAGGATGTCAGACTCACAGAAGCAGAAGCCTGCGCGGACGCATTGCTGAGCTGCAAGGGCAGGCTTCTACATGGAATGTTGCTAGTGGAGGAGTAGCCTAGTGGTTAGTGCAGTGGACTTTGATCCCGGGAAACTGAGTTCAATTCCCACTGCAGCTCCTTGTGACTCTGGGCAAGTCACTTAACCCTCCGTTGCCCCTGGTACAAAATAAGTACCTGAATATACGTAAACCGCTTTGAATGTAGTTGCAAAAACCTCAGAAAGATGGTATATCAAGTCCCACTTCCCTTTCCCCTTATGGGGGGTTGTTAAAAACTGATGAGCCCCGGGTGTCACGTACGTTAGGTACGCCACTGCAAAGGAGCAGAGTGCTCCTTTGAGTGCAACCTTGGGTGGAATTTTGAGGCAAGTGGGGTACTTATATAATTTTAGGTGATTTGATGTGGGATTTGATTATCACACAGATTGAAGTCATCGAGGGGATGGATCGATATGGTGTGTTCGAAATCCATGTCAGCATGAATTGCCAGGTGTAACTGATTGTCTACAATATATTTCCACTGTTAGTATGAACAACTTAAATCTGTCTGCTTGGAAAAAAGGATATCGTAATGCCAGATCGATTTGGAATAAATCACTGTTAGTTTCTGATTTGTTACAGGTAGAAAAGTACGATATTTTATGTATTGTTGATCATAGTTATTGAAAACAGATATTGCTGTTGTGAGACAGTGTTGTCCAACTGGACACAAGTGGGAATGGGAAGGTAGATGTGGGAAGACAGGGGGTGTGGGGTGATTGCATTTTTTTTTTTTTTATTGCATTGCTTGATTTTAAGTTGGTTTGTGCACAAGTGAATGAGGATGGTGAATGCTTGGTTGTTAAGAATGAGAGGATTATTTGGGGTCTTGTTTACTTTCCTCATGGAATGATGATTGTTTCTGCTCATTTTTTATCCATTTTTAATCAGAATTGAGAATTGATTTTAATAAGCTGTGTTTATTAGGTGGTTTTAAAGTTCCGTTAGCACCAGATCCGGTTTTTATTAGCAGGGAGCAAATCCTATTTCAGCTAATGACGACACTTACTTTGGAACAGATTGTTACTCAAGCAACTCAAACTGCAGGAAATGTGTTAGATTTCATTTTTGTGGGTAAGGATATAATATGTGGTATGAATAGAGATGTGAGAATTTGTCCAGTTGGATGGTCAGATACTTTCATTTTATCATTTCAGCTGGCCTTGTGGGACGTAGTAAATGTTGCCATGTGTGTAGAAAAAACAACGGAGATTCATTCGCAGTTTAAAGTAGGAGGTTTTTAGAAGGAAGGGGCTCCTAAAATTCAGATAAAGGATTCAATGTCACTTGATGAAGTAGTTGCTACATGGACTGATAGTCTAGAACAATCTTTGGATATAGTTGCTCCTAAAACATAGAAACATAGAACCATGACGGCAGATAAGGGCCAAATGGCCCATCAAGTCTGCCCTTCCTCGATAACCACTAGCTCCTCCTTTTCCTAAGGGATCCTACGTGCCCGTCCCACGTTTTCTTAAATTGCAGCACAGTCCTCGTCTCCACGACCTCCTCCAAAGAGATTAAAATCAAGTCTGATTATACGCCGTTTCCTTGGAAAACAGCTCCAGCGTTGCAAGAAAGACGTGAATTGAGACAAGTGGAGAGAAAATGGAGAAAGTCAAAGGACATTGAGAATTTTGATAGTTACAAATTATGCCTGGTAAAATCCTTAGGGCTCTGTGAGGCTGAGAGGAATAAATATGTTAAATTGAAAATAGGAAAGGCTCTTAATAGACCACAGAAATTATTTCAATCAGTAAAGTTCTTACTTGGGGGTTTAAATCTTTTATTTACCTCCATCCCAGCGGCTGCGTAATTTCAAAGCCCTGCCCGTCTCTAGCCTTCCTTCCCTTCGTGAGTTCGTGCCCTCAGAGTCCCGCCTTCTGACGTCATTTCCTCTTTCCTCTAGGGCGGGACTCTGAGGGAACGAACTCACGAAGAGAGGGAAGGCTAGAGACGGGCAGGGCTTTGAAATGACACGGCCGCTGGGACGGAGGTAAATTAAAAAAGACTTAAACCACGCAGGGTGGCAGGAAGAAAAAGGGGGATGTTGGGGGGAGTCGGTGAAGAGGGCGGGCAGGTGGCCATAAATGAGAGGGGGATGGGGCGAAGGAGAATCGCTGGACATGGATGGGAGCGGGAGGGGAGGACAGGGGAGGGGAGGGGACAGAGGAGAATCGCTCGGTATGGATGGATGGAGGGGGCAGGGGAGAGAAGAATCACTGGGTATGGATGGATGGGGAGGGGAGGGGGAGGGAGAGAAGAGAATCGCTGGGTATGGATGGATGGATGGATGGAGGGGCAGGGGAGAGAAGAGATTTGCTGGATATGCATGGAGAGCAGGAGAGAGGAGGGTTGCTGGACATGGGTGGATAGAGGGGAGGGCAGGGGAGAGAGGAGGGTTGCTGGACATGGGTGGATGGAGGGGAGGGGGGGGGGAGAGAGGAGGGTTGCTGGACATGGATGGAGGGGAGGGCAGGGGAGAGGAAAGTTGCTGGACATAGGTGGATGGAGGGGAGGGCAGGAGAGAGAGGAGGGTTTCTGGACATGGGTGGATGGAGGGCAGGGGAGAGAGGAGGGTTGCTGGACATTGATGGAGGGGAGGGCAGGGAGAGAGGAGAATTGTTGGACATGGATGGATGTGAGGGAAGGGAAGACAGGAAGGAGATGCACATGGATGAAGGGGAGAAATTCTGGACATGAATGGAGGGGAGGGAAGACAGAGGAAGGAGATGCACATGGATGGAGGGGAAGGGAGAGAAAAGAAATGCTCGACATGGATGGAGGGGAGGGAAGAGAGAGGAAGGAGATGAGATGAGGGAAAAGGAAGAAAACCTGCACATGGATGGAGAATGAAGCTGGATCCACTGGACAGTCAAGTCTGCAGAGGACCCAGCTTTTACTTACGGATGTAAGGCAAGAAATGAAGAAGAAAGGAGGAAAGTAAAGAAATAAATGGAAAGGAAGCCCTGGAAACGGAGTTAAGAGGACAGATAGCAGCAGAATTGGATACTGGGCCAGCATGATCAGAAAAACAAAGTCACCAGACAACAAAGGTAGAAAAGATCATTTTATTTTCATTATAGTGTTTGGAATATGTCCACTTTGAGAATCAGGTGCTCAACATTAAAAGTTTACATTTATTTACTTATTTATGGCATTTTATCCCACATTAAACATGAATTAGATTGGAACCTGGGATCATTTAATTTTTTTTTCTGGAGAGAGTAATACATTACCCCCCCCCCCCCCTCTCCCAGGCTCTCTCCCCGGCTATAGCCAGCTCTGCAATTTTTTTGGTGGGGGCACAGGGGTGCAGAAGAGGATGGGGGGGAAAGGTGGATCGGGGAGAGAGCCTGTTGTTAAACATTTACCAGAACACCACTGACTGAACCTGACAAGACTCAGTGGTCAGCGCCGTGATGGAGCAGGCAGAAGGCTGCAGCGCAAATGGTTTCCCTCCGCTGAGTCCGCTCGCGAGTCGCTCCTCCTATGCGTGTGGGCGGCGTGGCCAGCCTAGGCAGTCCCTACCCTATCTCCTAATTTCGTGAACATGAAAACACGAAAAGCTAAGTGGTTGTAAACCCTCTATTTGTTCAGCAATCCCACAAGGATGCATTCCATCTCTTTCAGCTCCTATTTCCTTTGCATCTTGTGCTCCCTCTGCCTTCAGTTCTTCAACTTTTAAGGCATTGGGCTGAAAAAGGGGGTAGGGTGGGAGAAGAGGGAGGGAGAAGAGAGAAAGGAGATGCTAGACAGGGGGGCGCCAACTGATAGTCTACAGGGGGGCACCAGAGACCCTAGGACCGGCCCTGCTCCTAACCCCCCCAAAACTCACTGTACCCACCTGTAGGTGCCCCCCTTCACCCATAAGGGCTATGGTAGTGGTGTACAGTTGTGGGGAGTGGGTTTTGAGGGGCTCAGCACAGAAGGGAAGGGAGCTATGGACGTGGGAGCAATTTAGGAAGTCCATTGCAGTGCCCCCTAGGGTGCCCGGTTGGTGTCCTGGCATGTGAGGGGGACTATGAATTCTGGCTCCTCCCATGACCAAATGGCTTGGATTTGGTCGTTTTTGAGATGGGCGTCCTCAGTTTCCATTATCGGCGAAAACCGAGGTCACCCATCTCTAAGGTCAGCGATCTTAACATTTAGGTCAACCATCAATAAGATCGACCAAAATGTTGAGATTTGGGCGTTCCCGACCGTATTATCGAAATGAAAAATGGACGCCCATCTTGTTTCGATAATACGGGTTTCCCCGCCCCTTCGCGGTGCCGCCCTTAGAGATGATCGCCCTCGTTCGATTATGCCCCTCTAAATGAAGTTACATGGAAATACTTTTAAAACAAATAGGTGGATATATTTTTTTCACTCAACGAATAGTTAAGTTCTGGAACTCTTTGCCGGAGGAGGTGGTAACAAAGGTTAGCATATCTGGCTTTAAAAAAGTTTTGGACAAATTCCTGGAGTAAAAGTCCATAGCCTGCTATTGAGACAGACATGAGAAGCAACTGCTTGCCCTGGAATTTGCAGTATGGAATGTTACCACGATTTAGGTTTCTGCGAGGTACTTGTGACCTAGATCGGCCACTGTTGGAAACGGAATACTGGGCTAGATGGACCGTTGGCCTGACCCAGTATGGCTACTCTTATGTTCTTATGTTCACATGCACAGAAGAGTTTCACGGCAAGCCCAGCTCCTGTACACATGCAATGCGCCAGGCAAACCCAGACGTGAAGCACACATTGGCTTCTGTTTTCTGCACCTTTAAATATAAGCATTTCAATTTTGTTTTGCTTTGATCGAACTTGTGCGCATTTGTTTCTCACTACTGGCACTTAGAGGCTTGTACGGGCTTCCTTCTGCTTCAAAATTAAAGAAAAACAACAGATTTAAAAAAAAAAAAGAATCGTGAGACATCCTCTCTTCAAATACCCTAACACCTGCTCTGAGCTGGCCTTAATTTTTAAGCGGTAAGGGCGCCTTTGTTTTGTACGCTGTTCTCTGAGCATTGGGAGGGAATAGGAAATGACCTCATTAACATCCATTTGACTGCATTAGCATGCTATTTGCGTGCTAATCTTTGGCACACTTGTTTCCTGCATTAGAGGCTCTCAGCATTCTGTGCTCACTAATGTGGGCGCTAGTCCGGCGCTAATGGTCTCTAGCGCTCGTGTTTGCTTCTGAGTATCAGGGCCTAAATGGCTTTTCAAACTTGAAATTCTAAATCTATAGTCAAACAGAATGGCTGCAAAGTAACATAGTAACATAGTAAATGACGGCAGATAAAGACCTGTACAGTCCATCCAGTCTGCCCAACAAGATAAACTCATTTTACATGGTATGTGATACTTTATATGTATACCCGAGTTTGATTTGTCCTTGCCTTTCTCAGGGCACAGACCATATAAGTCTGCCCAATACTGTTCTTGTACTAAGTTCTGAAGCTAACATCAAAGCCCCTTAAAAATTTACGCTCCAGCCCATCCTTATCTATTCAGTCACGATCAGGGCGTAGACTTTAGAAGTCTGCCCAGCTCCCGTTTTGTTTCCCAATTACCGGCGTGGCCACCCAATCTCCGCTAAGATTCCGCAGAACCATTCCTTCTAAACAGGATTCCTTTGTCTTTATCCCACGCACGTTTGAATTCCATTACCGTTTTCATCTACCCGATCACCGTTTCCATGCACAAATAATCCGTCCAACCTGATTTCCAACTTGGGTAATACAGCAAATGCTGCAGTACCTAAGAGGGCCTTTTACTAAGGCGCGCTCACGTTTTTGGCGTGCGCTAAGATTGTGGGCGCGCTAAACGTTAGCGATGCCAATGCATTCCTATGGGCACCCCTAACGTTTAGCGCGCCCACAGTTTTAGCTTGCGCTAAAAACGTGAGCCCGCCTTAGTAAAAGGCGCCCTAAATGTTTTTTTCATTCTGGACAGGCTGCCGACTTAAGCAAATCGTCTCTTGACCCAGGAATGGTGTAAATTTACACTTCAAACCTGCCAAGAAAAAAATCGTGCACCGTGGTGCATTTGATGTGAGGAAAAAAAAATAGACTTCAAAGATGATGACACCTCCTCCTCCTCCTCCCCTCCTTCCTACCCCCCAATACCCCCATCCCCATTTGTTTCCACCATTGCTCGCCTCCAGGAGAAAGTGATTATACCTCAGATTGCCTTCACCCATTGTCCTCCGGCTTCTCATCTTAAAGCTTTGAGGAAAGTAATCATTGTCTTTTGTTGGCTGTCACAATGGTGCAGAGGGCCTGCAGTATTCTGCTCAACAGCAGCTTACAATACCTGCAAATAAGCGGCCAGTCTAATTCAAAAACAGACTAAACCTTTAGACTTTTGTTATGAAGCAAACTCTGGAGCAAAGACTAAAAAGGACTTGAATAGCTGGATGTTTATTGTTACTTTGAAGCCGTTCCCAGTATCCACCATCACAGATCAGCCTACTGGCTAACGCCCCCTGCTTTAAGTAATTATTGACATTTTTTTTCTCTCTCTCTCTCTCTCTCTCACTGCTTGCCATTTCGTTTTGGGGTTTGTTTTTTTTCTGAGTACCGCCCCACTTCATGTTATAATTAGTTCTCTGGTAAGCCCTTTTTAAAAAAAAAATCAAAACAAATGTCTATTGCTGAGAAGCACCAGGAAGATGAAAATCATTTTTGCAGAAAAGGCGAAAAAAAAACAACAAAACAGGTGACTTGGTTTTTCCCAAATTTAAAAGCTCCTGCGGGTTAAGGATTTTTTACTATCGCCGGTAGGAAATAGCAGAGGCCTCTTTGGTATTGAAGAGAGATGCAGTTCACGGGCTAAATACTGAATTTAATGATTCATTACAATTCAATAACATGGAAAACGAAAGCAGAGTTCAATGTCTTTAGCCTTGTATAAATCAGGTCTTCAATCATTAAAAAAAAATGTAATGGGTACATTTAAATGAAAATCAAATATGTTAATTATAGCTATGTGCATGATGATAGAAAGTATCTATCTGCTTAATTGATCTTAATTACTAGGTCAACATTCTGATAAGCCAGTAGGGTGTGAAGGGTTTCAGAGTCCAAAGATGAGCAACCATGGATTGTATGGAAATGTTGGGGCAAAAAGCTAGTCTGCTAGCACCATGCACTACCATCCAAGGAGCCCTGGGCCAAACCTCTGCTCTCTAGCCCTACTGGGATCAGAGATGCTTTGGAGGTGATTTTTATAGTCCTTGGCATGTGAGAGTCTCAGTCACTGCTCAGTAGTGACACCTGGTGGCCAGATTTGAGGTTCACGTTAAGCAGGCTCTGGGAGGAGCCAAAATCTATCATTGCACAAGCCAGTCAAAGCTGGGAAGGATAAAATCCCCAGACGGTGGTGAAATGAACTCCAATAGCCTAAACGTAACCAGTTCCATTTGAGCAGAAAGACATCTTAATCCACTACAGCTGACTCACAGCTTACTTAGTTAACTCAAAAGTCATTAAGGGGGCAATTCTATAAATGGGCCCCTCTATTTGGGTGCCCCGATGCCGCATGGTAAGAGCCTTTTCCATAACCATGTGGACACCTGGATTCCATTAAAGAATGCATGCTTAAATGTACACACTTGCAATTACATCAGGTGTAGACTTGCCATAACTATATGCCACTTCTGTATCTGTGACAATGGAGGGTAAATAGCTCAAGGTGACACGTACCAGTAGTGGGATTTGAACCCACCACACCTGAATGATATGTTAACCAGTTCAGCCACTCAGTGGTGATCCTAGGTCGGCTGCCACCTGGGCGGATCGCTGCTGTGCACACCCCCTCCCCGGAGCATCAAGCCCCCCCCTCCCCCCCCCCCCCCCCCCCCCCCCGTGCAGTCTTGGCTGCTGGAGGGTGCAGAGAGCAGCCGCGCGCCTGTCGGCTCCGCTGGCTTACTGCTCCCTCTGCCTTGGAACAGGAAGTAACCTGTTCCGGGGCAGAGGGAGCAGGGAACCAGCGGAGCCGACAGGCGCGTGGCTGCTCTCTGCACCCTCCAGCAGCGTGCACCCGGGGCAGACCGCCCCCACCACCCCGCCCTTGCTATGCCACTGCAGCCACTACCTTTTCTGCTGTACAACGTGACGTTGCAAGCACTTGTAATGATCCATTAGGGGGGCAACATGTTCATGTCAGAGGGTAAGATTGCCACTGCCGTATATGTCCTGACCTAGAAATAAAATCACAGAAGCTACCACAGCAGCCTCTTCCCTCACGTCATGAGGCAAATATAGAGACATCAGCATGGCAACCTACACTGTGTCATATGGAGGTGGAGGGTAGCAGGAGTCATGCAACACAGTAATGTCAATCCCCAATGTGAATAGCTGGGTAGCATTGTGAAACATCTCTCTCGTACCTGCCACGCAACCTCCCTCACCCTTTCCCTTCCTTGTCTCCATGCAGACAGAGGATCTGAGGAAAAGGAGCTGGTACCTACGGCAGCACAAGCAGAACTACTTCCAGGGGGTGAGATGCCAGCTGGAGGCAGGTGAGTAACAGTGCAGTGCAAAATGTACACACCGTTGGCTCCCTCTCTGCATCTCATTCATCTCTGTGGCAGGCACTTGGGGACAAGTACCCACCTAAGGTGCCACAAAGTATAGGTCCCCTAATATGGTAAAGATGCCTGGGTCAGATGTAGCACAAGTACCTGTAGGCAGCAGACCCACATCCTGGAAGAAGGGAGCTGCTGAATGAGCTGCTGCCATATCTGAACACTCTAACAAGGTTACTATAAACAGTAGGTGGCAATGTATGACCAATTGGCAAAGGTTCGTCCCTAATCCCCGTATACCATGACTTGCTCCCAAAATACAATGCTCACCTTAGAGTCAATACTGCAGCTGATGGAGAGCATGACTGTAACCAATGTCTATGTTTCTGGCCTTTGCAGCTCAGCCACCAGCTGCAGCACCACCACCACCACCCACCACCCCCCCCCCCCCCCCGGGAGCTGCTACCACCGGGCTGGCCCCTAGGGAGGAGGAGGATATATCTGGGGAAGAGAAGAAGGACACATCTTAGGAAGAGGAGATGTCCAGGGAGGAGACAACCCAGGCGGAGATGTCCAAGGAGGAGACATCTAGGGAGGAGACGTCTGCAGAGATAACCAGAGAGGAAGAGCAGGGCCAGACTGCAGCCTCACCCCCCCATCACCACCACATCATACCCCCCTTCTGCCCCCCCCCCCAACCCCTACCACCACCACCCCAGGAGCTTCAAGACCACCTTCAGCAGGGGTATGTCTCCTCTGAGAGAGAGAACAATGACCTCCCGCACCATTAACATAGTAACATAGTAGATGATGGCAGAAAAAGACCTGCATGGTCCATCCAGTCTGCCCAAGACAAACTCATATGTGTATACCTTACCTTGATTTGTACCTGCCTTTTTCAGGGCACAGACCATACAAGTCTGCCCAGCAGTATTTCCCGCCTCCCAACCACCAGTCCCACCTCCATCACCGGCTCTGGCACAGACCGTATAAGTCTGCCCTCCACTATCCTCGCCTCCCAACCACCAACCTCTCTTCCCCCACCTGCTCCGCCACCCAATTTTGGCTAAGCTTCTGAGGATCCATTCCTTCTGCACAGGATTCCTTTATGCATATCCCACGCGTTTGAATTCCGTTACCGTTTTCATCTCCACCACCTCCCGCAGGAGGGCATTCCAAGCATCCACCACCCTCTCCGTGAAAAAATACTTCCTGACATCTTTTCTGAGTCTGTCCCCCTTCAATCGCATTTCATGTCCTCTCGTTCTACCGCCTTCCCATCTCCGGAAAAGATTTTTTTGCGGATTAATACCTTTCAAGTATTTGAACATCTGTATCATATCACCCCTGTTCCTCCTTTCCTCCAGGGTATACATGTTCAGGTCAGCAAGTCTCTGCTCATACGTCTTGGAACGCAAATTCCCCATGTCCTCCACAACATAGAGCACAACATCTGCCAGTTCCAAGGGCAGCTGGAGCCCCAATTTTGCCTGCACCTGCCTCTAAAATTGACAGTATACTGGAGAAGCTGGCTAAGATGTGCATGGCCATTGACCACAAGGTACAGGCGCTGGAGGAGGCTGTAGAGAGGCTCAAACATGGTCAAGTGCTCATTTTTGCTGCCCCTCAGCATGCTGAGATCCGAGGTCCCCAACCCTCCAAGCACCCTTAGTCTGATCCACTTCGAGACAGCTCCTGGAGCTCTTGGGGTGACCTGTCTCCTCCTCCCTTCCCCCTCCTTTGGCCAAAGTGTTCTGTCCCCCTTCCCTAACCCATTGGCCAGTGTTTCATACAGCTGTCTCAAGGTCGGTACTAAGTTTCCTAGCGCTCTGAATGAAAATTCCCAACCTTGAGACGGCAATGTGAACGCTGGCCAACATCAGTTGAGGGACTTTCTGTTTAAGCTGGAGGAGGCAAGATCGGTGCATTTTGATTATTTAGAAAGTTGTCAATTTTCATTGCAGATGTAGACTTATATATGTGGAGTTGGGTGTTTACCAATGAGGAAGAGTTTTTAGCTCTGAAGGGTTTACCCTGGAGTTCTTTCAGGCTTTCTCCACTCGCTATTATCATTATATTAGAGGATGTCTAATGCAGATTTCAATCTAATTGAGAATTGTATTTATATTATATTTTGTATGATTAAACTGGCTCCCACTAAAAGAACGAATTGCGTTCAAAGTCTGCACCCTGGTCTACAAAATCATCTATGGGGAAGCCCCGACCTACATGTCAGATCTTATAGACTTGCCTATCAGGAACGCAAAAAGATCATCACGGTCATTCCTTAATCTCCACTATCCTAATTGTAAAGGGCTAAAATATAAATCCACATACGCGACCAGTTTCTCATACATCTGCACGCAGTTATGGAATGCACTACCGAAGGCCATAAAAACAACGCAAGACCTAACCATCTTCCGAAGACTACTGAAAACAAACCTTTTCAAGAAAGCATACCATAAATATCCATCTTTAAACACTAAATAATAATATTATACATGATCTATACAAAACCGAACTCCTATCACATGACTGATTAACCTCTTTGCTATGAATATCAAGCGCTACCACTTTAAACCTTACGCCGAATAAGGTCTCTCTATAGTCAACGACCTAATGTATGTTATAATCCAATTTATTACTCAGGATCCTTCATGCTATACAATAAGATATTCTTCTTTACCATGTATGTACAGTGGCGTACCAAGGGGGGGGGCGGTCCGCCCCGGGTGCACACCGTTGGGGGGGTGCTGCGCGCCGGTCACCGTTGTTGGTTTCCATGCTCCCTCTGCCCGGAACAGGAAGTAACCTGTTCCGGGGCAGAGGGAGCATGGAAACCAACTACACTGACCGGCGCACGGCACACCCCCAGCGGCATGCACCCGGGGGGGTTCTTTTGCCGGGGTGGGGGGTGCCTCTTCGCCAGGGGGGGCGTGCTGCACGGGGGGACGCTGCACCTTGGGGGGCGGGGCGCATTGGCGATCCGCCCCGGGTGTCAGCGCCCCTCGGAACGCCACTGTGTATGTATACACATGGTATATATATATAAATTACAAAATTCAAAAAACTGCTAAGAGCAAAAAGAATAGAAACTAAATAATGTGTTATTGCTCTCGAATTAGAGATTTAGCTGAGCATTTGACCTAGAGATTGTTAATTAATAATAATTAGCCTCATACGCCCAGGGTACCTTTATATTGGGATACCAATGACTGGCTCTCATCATTGACTAACCCACCAGCCCGAAACCACAGAGAAAAACTCTCATATTCAATCTTTCAATGAGAGAAAAGTCTGCAATCTCTAAGGCAATGGAAAAACAATAAGAATCACTTAATATTTTAGGTCAAAAGCCCAACCAATTCTCTCAATGACCAAAGAAACTCTAAATTTGGTCTATAAGGATCAGAAGACAAAAATGATAAATGTCCCAATCAATAAAGTGGCATCCAAATTGAAAAATACATATACTTAGCTTCACCAACAAAGGGTTTCCAAACTCCGTAATAATATATTTTTTCTCCAATCAATCCTGGTGACCATCTTCAAATCTCACTGCTCCCCCACAGGATTCATATCACTTTCTCTCCTCCATGTGGTTCAACATCTCCTGTGGGGGAGCAGTGAGATTTGAAGTTGGTCACCAGGATTGATTGGAGAAAAAATATATTATTACGGACACCTATATATTATTAGGTGTCCGGTTACAGAATAGAACCTAAGGGCACTTACTAGCGTAACTGCCGTTTTACCCCTGGTTTGGTGCTCAACTACCGCTGTCTTCCTAATTGGCACCACTGTTCCCTCTAACCTGAGTGGGAGTCCTCCACCTACAGTCCTGCCACTGGGAGGAGCTGTTTCACTATCACATTTTCAATAGTGAAGGACAAGCAAGCTCTGCAGGATTCCAGGGAGCCTCTCTGTCTCTAGCGATTGAAAACATAATATAGAAGTTCCTCCCTTTCCCTCACCTTGCGGTCTTCTTCAAAAATGTATTTCTTTTCTCAGAGGGGCCCTGGCGCAGCAGCCATCCTGAGAAGCTGCCTCCGGCTGCCCCAAAGCTTTCCTCTCTGCAGCAATCCACCCAGGCGGAAACAGGAAATTGCATCAGAGGGGGGCGGAGTGGAATGGAATGGATAGACATGAATAGCTTGTTTACTGTTTCCAAAAATACTAGGACTAGGGGGGCATGCAATGAAGTTACAAAGTAGTAAATTTAAAACAAATTGGAGACAATATTTCTTCACTCACATGTAATTAAACCCTGGCATTCGTTGCCAGAGAATGTAGTAAAAGCAGTCAGCTTAGCGGGGTTTAATAAATGTTTGGATACCTTTCTAAAAGAAAGTCCATAAGCCGTTATTAAAATGGACTTGGGGAAAATCCACTGCTTAATTCTAGGGTAAGCAGTATAAAATGTATTGTACTGTTTTGGGATCTTGCCAGGTACTTGTAACCTGGATTGGCCACTGTTGTGAACAGTTTACTGGGCTTGATGGACTTCGGCCTGTCCCAGTATGGCAATCCTTATGTTCTTAATTCTTATTAATTGGTTGTTATGGATGGTTAAGTGCTCATTAGTCAATTAAGTTGTGTACACATTTCAGCGCCATATATAGAATCTGGGAAGAAATACCTACTGTGCTTAAATATAACTTGCCTTGAACTACTACTGAGAAATGAATGAGCTAAATCCCCCAAAATTCCTAGGGGCTGGTATTTGGACGCTGAGCCCAGATAGCAAATGCCAGGCCGTTTCCGGTGTATTTTGGCCGCAGCGGGAATCGAACCCAGTTCCCCAGGTCAGAAACATAATTCTAGTAGGCTATGGGCTTTAAAGCAGTGGCGTTCTACGGGGCTGACACCCAGGGCGGATCGCTGATGCGCCCCACCCCCCCTGGTGCAGCGCCCCCCCGGAACAGCACGACGCCCCCCCGGCGAAAAAAAACCCCAATCCAACGGCAAAACCCCCCTGGGTGCATGCCGCTGGGGGGGAGGGTGCCACGCGCCTGCCGGCTCTTCGTTTTCATGCTCCCTCTGCCCCGGAACAGGAAGTAACCTGTTCCGGGACAGAGGGAGTATGAAAACAAAGAGCCGACAGGCGCGCGGCACCCCCCCCAGCGGTGTGCACCCGGGGCGGACCGCCCCCCCCCCCCCTTGGTACGCCACTGCTTTAAAGGAACACAATTTTTTTTTTGTTGACTCGTGGGACAATTCTTTAGAGACGGCCCTAAACAGCCATATCTGGATCCTAAACCTCTCAAGTTTCAGTATCAGTTCTCTTAGGGATAGAACCACGAACTAATACAGATCAAAATGCATACATCTGTTGTTGGCTGCTTTAGGCTTTCCGTATTTGTAATTTCCCAGATCTGTTAACGTCTCCTCTTGTCAAAGCAGAAAGTACGCACGCCATAGTATGAATGGAGGTCACTTTTCAAGCATACTTGGTATTATGCTAGGAAGTATAGGATACATTACAATTACTGCACAAAGTACGTTATTATGGCAAAGAGATTCATGGAAGATTAATAAAATCAGCAGACAAGTATATACGGTTATTCTCTTCATTTTTTTAAATGTAAATGAAGCAAACAATGATGAGTCTCTAGGCATAGTTGAATCAAACGATTCTCATTTGCATTAACCAGAATTCATTTACAGTTTTTTGGGGGCTATTAAGTGTATTCGTAGCCAGTCTTACTATCACGCCCTTCTCTCCTTGTCCAGCTTTAATGATGCATAACTGCTTGGAAAGGGAGGTGTTTATTCAGCCAACAGCTGATTGGATAATAATTTTACAACAGGGCACTTAGGAAAAAGCCCCCAGATTCTAGGTGACTAAAGTTGCAGGCACTCATTTGGCCACACAGCCAAACTGCGTGTGCAACAGCCCAGAACACGGCAGCCAGACTTATATTCGGCAAAGCAAAATACGAAAGCGCAACACCCCTTTGCGAAAAACTACACTGGCTCCCACTCAAAGAACGCATCACGTTCAAACTCTGTACCTTGGTCCATAAATCATCCATGGTGACGCCCCAGCCTACATGTCGGACCTAATAGAACTACCACCCAGAAATGCAAAAAATCCTCCCGCACATTCCTCAATCTTCATCCTCCCAAATGTAAAGGCTTGAAATACAAATCAATGCATGCATCAACCTTTTCCTATACAAGCACACAGCTCTGGAACACACTGCCACGCAACCTGAAAACGGTCTACGAAATGACCAATTTCCGCAAACTCCTGAAAACTTATCTCTTCGACAAAATATATCATAAAGAACAACATGCATAACTCTACTTTCTTCAAGACATCCAGGAATGTTCTTTAATGTCTTTTGCTTTCACACCTTCTTGTACCTAATGCCTTTGGCTCTAACACTATCATGTATATCACCATCATGTAACCAAAACTTCTGCTAAAACCAAATGTACATTCTTTTCTATTTCAAGTATCCACGATGAATTGTAAGCCACATTGAGCCTGCAAAAAGGTGGGATAATGTGGGATACAAATGTAATAATAATAATTGAATAATGAGCTAATCAGCACTGATAATTAGATGTTAACAAGCAACCTCCATTGCCCCTAGTACAAATAAGTACCTGAATATATTTATTTATTCGTTAGCATTTGTATCCCACATTTTCCCACCAATTTCCATGCTCAATGTGGCTTACATTTGCCGTAATGGTGGTTGCCATTTCCGGGTAACAGAATTCCAAATGGTATTGCGTTAAGGTGCGTACATACATGGTAACATACATGGAACATAATATATATGGAACAGATCATGGTGTATATATATATATATATACACCATGTGCATACATACATGGTAAAGAAGAATACATTATGGTATTGCAAGAAGGTTCCTGAGTAATAAATTGGATTGTAACAGACAATAGGTCATCGACTATAGAGAGACCCTATTCGACTTAAGGTTTACAGTGGTAGTGCTTGGTCATTAATAGCAAAGAGGTTAAGCAGTCATGCGATAAAAGTTCGGTTTTGTATAGATCATGTATAATGTTATTATTTAGTTTTTAAGATGGCTGTTTATGGTATGCCTTCTTGAAGAGATCTGTTTTCCGTAGCCTTCGGAAGATGGTTAGGTCTTGCGTTGTTTTTATGGCCTTCGGTAGTGCGTTCCATAGCTGCGTGCAGATGTATGAGAAGCTGGTCGCGTATGTGGATTTGTATTTAATCCCTTTACGGTTAGGATAGTGGAGATTGAGGAGTGTGCGTGATGATCTTTTTTGCGTTCCTAATAGGCAAGTCTATAAGGTCTGACATGTAGGCCGGGGCTTCCCCATAGATGATTTTGTGGGCCAGGGTGCAAACTTTGAATGCAATTCGTTCTTTTAGTGGTAGCCAGTGTCGTTTTTCTCTTAGGGGTTTGGCGCTTTCGTATTCGCTTTCCCAAATATTAGTCTGGCTGCTGTGTTTTGAGCGGTTTGAAGCTTCTTGATGACTTGTTCTTTGCATCCAGCATAAATGGCGTTGCAGTAGTCTAGATGACTTAGCACCATTGATTGTACTAGGCTGCGGAATGCTTCCCTTGGGAAGAAAGGTTTGATTCTTTAAGTTTCCACATTGAGTAGATCATTTTTTTTGCTGTATTTTTTCGCATGGTCTTCGAGTGTGAGATTTCAGTCAATTGTGACTCCCAGAATTTTCAAGTTGTCTGAGACCGGAAGTGTGTAGTCTGGGGTGTTTATGGTATTGGGTTTGTTTGTGTTGTATTGTGAGGACAGGATGAGACATTGTGTTTTTTCTGCGTTTAGCTTTAGTTGGAATGTGTCCGCCATGAGTTCATTATTTGGAGGCTATGTGTGATTTCATTTGTGATTTCGGTTATGTCTTGTTTGAATGGGATGTATATCGTGACATTGTCAGCATAGATGTACGGGTTAAGTCCTTTGAATGTAGTTGCAAAAACCTCAGAAAGGCAGTATATCAAGTCGAATTTCCTTTCCCTATTTGAGATTCTACATGGAATGTTAATGTTGCTATTCCACTAGCAACATTCCATGTAGAAGCCTGCCCTTGCAGATCAGCAACGCAGACTCACAGAAACAGAAGCCTGCGCAGCCGCATTAGTGATCTGCAAGGGCAGGCTTCTACATAGCATGTTGCTAGTGGAGGAATAGCCTAGTGGTTAGTGCAGTGCACTTTGATCCTGGGGAACTGAATTCAATTCCCACTGCAGCTCCTTGTGACTCTGGGCAAGTCACTTAACCCTCCATTGCTCCTGGTACAAAATAAGTACCTGAATATATGTAAACCACTTTGAATGTAGTGCAAAAACCTCAGAAAGGTGATATATCAAGTCCCATTTCCCTTTTCCCTATTTGAGATTCTACATGGAATGTTGCTATTCCACTAGCAACATTCCATGTAGAAGCTGCCCTTGCAGATCAGTAACGCGGCCGCACAGGCTTCTGTTTTCTGTGAGTCTGACGTATGTGCAGAACGTCAGACTCACAGAAACAGAAGCCTGCCCGGCTGCATTGTGCAAGGGCAGGCTTCTACAGGGAATGTTGCTAGTGGAGGAGTAGCCTAGTGGCTACTTTGATCCTGGGGAACTGAATTCAATTTCCACTGCAGCTCCTTGTGACTCTGGACAAGTCACTTAACCCTCCATTGCCCCTGGTACAAAATAACTACCTGAATATATGTAAACCACTTTGAATGTAGTTGCAAAAACCACAGAAAGGTGGTATATCAAGTCCCATTCCCTTTTACTAAGGCGTGCTGAAAAATGGCCTGCGCTGTTGTAGGCGCGTGTATTTTTCAGCGTGCCTGCAAAAAAAAATGGCCATTTTTATGGCCGAAAATTGACGTGCAGCAAAATAAAAATTGGCGCACATCTATTTGGGCCTGATACCTTACAGCCACCCATTGACTTAGTGGTAAGGTCGCTCACGTTAACCAGCTAGTAATTGTCAATGCACATACACTGCCGATTACTGTCTGGTTAGCGCCACGCGGTAGAAATAAAAAATATTTTCTGCCACACGTATCGGATGCACGTAAAAAATGAATTGCCGCCCAGGGCACGTGGTAGCTGGGTGGTAGTTCCAAGTTTGATGTGCGTTGGATGCACATAGGTGCCTATCCAGCTTATTTTCGAAGAAGAAGGCCTGCCATCTTCCGACACAAATCGGGAGATGGCCGGCCTTAAAATTGGTATAATCGAAAGCCAATTTTGGCCGGCTTCAACTGCTTTCCGTCGCAGGGCCGGCCAAAGTTAAAGGGGGCATGTCGGAAGTGTGCCAAAGGCGAGACAGGGTCGTGGTTAAGAGGATGGCCGGCCTCGGCCGATAATGGAAAAAAGAAGGCCGGCTCTGACGAGCATTTGGCCGACTTTACTTGGTCCTTTTTGTTCACAACCAAGCCTTGAAATGTGCCTTAAATGACCAGATGACCACCAGAGGGAATCGGGGATGACCTCCCCTTACTCCCCCAGTGGTCACCAACCCCCTCTCACCCAAAAAAAAATTTAAAAACATTTTTGCCAGCCTCAAATGTCATACCCAGCTCCATGACAGCACTATGCAGGTCCCTGGAGCAGTTTTAGTGGGTACTGCAGTCCACTTCAGGCAGGCGGACCCAGGCCCACCCCCCTACCTGTTACACTTGTAGTAGTAAATGGGAGCCCTCCAAAACCCACCATAAACCTACTGTACCCACATCTAGGTGCCCCCCCTTCACCCGTAAGAGCAATGATAGTGGTGTAGAGTTGTGGGGAGTGGGTTTTGGGGGGGATTTGGGGGCTCAGCACCCCAAGGTAAGGGAGGTATGCACTTGGGAGCAATTTTTGAAGTCCACTGCAGTGCCCCCTAGGATGCCGGTTGGTGTCCTGGCATGTCAGGAGGACCAGTGCACTACAAATGCTGGCTCTTCCCACGACCAAATGCATTGGATTTGGCCGGGTTTGTGATGACCGCCATTAGTTTCCATTATTGGCGAAAACCAATGGCAGCCATCTCTAACACCGGCGATCTCTAAGGGCAGGCCAAATGTTCAGATTTGGCCGGCCCCTGACCGTATTATCGAAACTAAAGATGGCCGGCCATCTTGTTTCGATATATCGGTCGGGTTTGCCGCTTTACGGGGTCGGCCTTAGAGATGGCTGCCCTTATAGATGGCCGGCCCCGTTCAATTATGCCCCTCCACATGCCTTAGTAAAAGGGCCCTTAGGAATTAAAAATTAAAATTAATGAAATTGATGTATTAATTAATTAACAAATTAAGTAGCAAAAAGGGGGTAAACAAATAAGAAGGGGATTACTGGGAAGAGATGCTGAGGTTTAGTACGGCATCCAAATTAGAACAGAAAAAATGGTGACTTCAAGGGTATGTAAATTTTGGGTTGTTTTTTTAAGGTTGGGGCGGAGCAAAAGAGCAAGGAAAATTGGCAGGCTCAGGGCTGAGGAGAATTGATGGCAGCAAGGAGGAAGGCTAGTTTAGGGAAGTGAAGCAAAAAATGTCATCCCACCCAATCCCTCCCAAATTTTGAAGAGTGAGGGTTGAGATTGGGATCTTGGGTAATTTTGTAGTTCGGATAGCGATGTTTAGGAATGTTAAATGGGATGTTATAAGTCGCAGCTGCGGTAATTTAAACGAGCCTTCATTTAAGGACAATGAATTTACTTGCTATATGGATTTACAGTGCAATCTTCTTGTATGTAAAACCGCCAGAAGCAGAAGTGAGGCCTTGACGTCACCACAGGTCTCACTTTACAAGGTGGTTCGTGGAGTATTAATACATTTGATGGAATAAATATGTGCAGCTAGGTCGCTACCAACTAGCTTTATAAAACGTATTAAGAACAGTGAAGGTTGCATTGAAATACTGATGATAACGTTTTTATTTGTGTTGGTTATGAATTTTTGATTGGTTAATAAAGTTGCGGCCAAAATTATTTCTCCGATTTATAAGGTTATCGTGGAGGGGCATAATCAAACGCAAACGCCTCTCTCCATGGGCGTTTATCTCCGAGAACGGGTCCATGAAGGGGCGGGCCGAACCATATTTTCGAAAAAATGGACATTTTTGAGCTGGGCGTTTCTTTTTTTTAGCAATAATGGAAACTAAAAACGCCCAGCTCAAAAACGTCCTAATCCGAGCCATTTGGTCATGGGAGGGGCCAGGATTGGTAGTACACTGGCCCCCCTGATATGCCAGGACACCAACTGGGCACCCTAGGTCAGTGCGGTGGACTTCAGAAAAAGCTCCCACATGCATAGCTCCCTTACCACGGGTGCTGAGCTCCCAACCCCCCTCGCCCAAAACCCACTACCCACAAATGTACAACACTACCATAGCTCTTAGGGGTGAAGGGGGCACCTACATGTGGGTACAGAGGGTTTTGGAGGCCTCCCATTTACCAGCACAAGTGTTACAGGTAGGGGGGATGGGACTGGTTCCACCTGCCTGAAGTGCACTGCGGTACCCACTAAAAGTGCTCCAGGGACCTGCATACACGCAGGCCTCTAGGACTCGTTGCTGCTGTATAACATTGGCACACCAGTTGACACCTGAAGACTTATCTCTCCGAAAACGTCCTTTATTGGAATAAGCACATTTACTCACAGTTAACTGCAGAGGCTGTGCCCCACTGGCAACAAGTCTCCCTGGTACTGAGATTAGCAGTAGGTCAGAGCTGGCAGAATGCTGTACAATGCCCTCTTTCAGCCACATTCAAGGGAAGATCTAAGTTGTCTAACGTGGCTAACACAGGAAAGGGAACTAAAACTTGTTGGAATGTATTGTATTTTGCATGCATTGCCTGTCACCTATTATTTCTCTGTGATTACTCTGTGACCTCTGATGTGAATTACTTAGAGAGGTCACACAGCTATGCAACTTCCTGTGGGGGTTAGATGCAGCACATGCAGCACATGGAGCACATGGAGCTCATGATCTCTCCTAACCTGAGAGGATCTATGGTGGTGTGAGCATCCATTACCATCTAAGCACATGGAAGGAGCTGATAATACAAATGTATAGTAATATGATATATAAGCCTGTCTGATTATAATCTAACTGCAAACTGTGAGTAAACAGATGTTTTGTTACTTCAACTTTAAAGTGACTCAGCAGTGAATTATTCAGGGGTGTATGAGAGAGAGATGAAGAAAGAAATTAACATTTCTAAAGCTGAAGCTGTGTGTACTAAAATCTGCTAATTATTTACTACAAATAATCCAACAAAAGGGTTATGGGCCCAGGGCCAGGAATTGAAAAAGAAGAGAAATATTACCAGGCAGAAAAAAAGGCCACATTTTTCTCTTAAGTTTTAAAGGAAAGATTCAGTCTGTCTCTCTCTCCCCCCCACACAGCAGACAGAAGGCTAAGAAAATGGCTGAGGGAGGAAATTCACCATTGTTCTATTCTCTCAAGGTGCCTAGATTAACTGAGTTTAATTATCAGCAGTGGGAACTAAGATTCATATGTCTCCTTCGAGCAAAAAGATTAAATATATGCTTAGACCAAGACAGAACAGCTGAAAATATGGCTGAATGGGACAATGCAAACTATTATGTGAAGTGCATGCTTTTGGAAGCTCTCTCAGAGAAACAAGCCATATTAGTGGAGGGAAAAGATACACCAAAGGACATTTTATATAAACTGAGAACTATGTATGCAACTACATATGCAAAGCAGCAACCCAATTTGGCTGGCAGAGTTGAATGAAACCAAATTAAGGGATAAAAGTAAATGTAATGATCACATTATGCATCTTATGTCTTCATTTCAAAAGCTAGAACTTTCTGGAATTCCCATGTGTGATGCATTGAAAAGAGCATTTCTTTTTACCTCACTATCAAAGAAGTTTGATGTTTTTAGGTCTGTAAATGAGGCCATTGAAGGGCAATCTTTTGAACAGGCAACATCAAAACTAAGGCAGGAATGCATAATAAATGATTCTGAGGAGATGTGTTCTCAAAGCAAGTCAGAGAGAAATGAAACAAATTTCTTGGCAAAGAACAGAGGAAGGCGGAGCTATGGGAAAACTCCACCCAAGGGCAAGCTGATTTGCTACTCATGTGGAAAGGAGGGACATGTATCTAAATGGTGTAAGGAAACACAAAACACTCCCTCTAGCTCACCTAAGCCAATGGAACTAAAGAATTTCAAACCAGGAAATGTATGAAGGACAAAGATAAACACAAGGGCTTTCTAATGGCAGAAAAATCTTTGACTATGGTAAATAATAATTCAAATGAAAGTACTTGGATTTTGGATTCGGGGAGCACATGCCATTTAACCAATTGTAAAGATTTCTTTCAGGAAATGTGTCCAGAGGAAGGTATTCTTAAAACTGCAAACGCAGGGACTGCTAAGATCCAAGCAAAAGGTATTGGATTCTTAAAATGCAAAGTGTCTAATGAAGTTAAAGAAATTCCTGTAAGTGATGTCTTGTATATTCCCCAAGCAGTTTGCAATATGCTTAGTGTATCTACATTAGATAAGAAGGGATTTGCGATTCATTTTGAAAACAGTAAGTGCACAATCTCTAAAAATGATGAAGTGTATGCTGAAGCTTTTATGCATAATGATGTTTATAAACTGAGCATTTCAGGGGAAGCCTCACATATGGCGCAAGTAAGGAAGAATGATGGTAAATGTAGTCTGGAAATCTGGCACCGCCGCCTGGGACATCGTGATTCTAAGGTGATCCAGGATCTTTACAGTAAGCAACTAGCCACTGGCATTCAGATAAGTGCAGATGCTGGTAAAATGGAGAAATGCATAGACTGTGTTACTCAAAAAGGTGTGAGACCCTCATTTCCTGCATACACAGGAAATAGGAGTAATAAAGTGCTGGACTTAATACACAGTGACTTATGTGGACCGTTTAATATCCCATCATTGGGAAATAACAGATTTGTGCTAATATTCTTGGATGATTTCTCTAGATATTGTGTGGCCTATTTGCCTGAAAGAAAAAAGTCAAGTCACAGACATGCTGAAGAAATACGTAGCCATGGTGAGCAATAAATTTGAAAGAAAACCAAAGGTTCTTCAGACCGACAATGGTGGTGAGTTCACTTCACAAAGCATGCGCACATTTCTAGAACAAGAAGGCATTCAGCATATCACAACAGTAGCTTATACACCAGAGCAAAATTCTGTTGCAGAGAGAAAATTTAGGTCACTTGTGGAAATGACCAGATGTATGCTGTCAGATAGCAATCTCCCTAAAAGACTATGGGGGGAAGCCATTCTCACAGCAGTGTACCTACAAAACAGAATGCCAACTAAAGGCGCTGAGCGCACACCACATGAGACATGGCATGGTAGGAAGCCAAACCTGTCACACATAAGAACATTTGGAAGTACAGCATATGCTCATGTACCAAAGCAAAGAAGGCATAAGCTGGATTCCACAACAGAAAGGGGCATTTTAGTTGGCTATGCTCCAGGACACAAAGGATATAGAATTTTGAATCTGAAAACTGGCATTGTTGGCATAAGACATGTTACATATTTTGATGAAAACAAAAGGGTTGATAAAGGCTGGATTATCCCAGATGAGCCTTATCATCCAGAATATGAAACTAGAACCCATAATAGACATGCCAGTGTATATAAATGCCATACCAAGGCAGATGTCTGAAAGCAACTCACCTGTATCTAACGAGGAACAGGCAGAGGAAGCAGACACAGAAAGGATCATTGAAGAAGACAGTACAGTTGGAGAAGGGGAATCAATTGGAGAAGAACTCTCAGATTTAGAGGATGCGGAAAGGTCGGACCAACCTGTTGTCAGACGCTCATCCAGGGAAAACAAAGGTGTTCCACCCCCAAGACTGTCTTACCTAACAAAGTCAGCAGAAGCTCAAGAGCCCTTAACATGGGATGAGATTGAGAAAATGCCAGCAGAAGAAGCTGCTGAATGGCATAAAGCTGCACAAGAAGAAATTGATGCATTGGATAAAAATAATACTTGGATTCTTACAAAATTACCTCCTGGCAAGAAAGCTATAGGATGCAAATGGGTATTCAAGTTAAAAAAGAATGCACAAGGAAAAGTGGAAAGGTATAAAGCCAGATTAGTGGCAAAGGGATATCTTCAAAAATATGGAGAAGATTTTGATGAAGTGTTTGCACCTGTAGTGAAACACACGACAATTAGAACACTTCTGAGCATTGCAGTCTCAAAAGGCATGCAAGTCAACCACATTGATGTGAAAACAGCATTTCTTCACGGAGATATAACTGAAGACTTGTACATGGAACAGCCAACAGGTTTCATAAATACAAAACAAAGACAGCTAGTGTGTAAATTAAACAAAGGTCTTTATGGATTAAAGCAAAGTGCAAAATGTTGGAATGAAAAATTGCATGAAATATTGACAAATTTAGGATTTAAGCAAGGTGAAGCAGATAAATGCTTGTACACTAGGTGCACAAATGGACAATATGCATACATTTTAGCTTTTGTTGATGATCTGCTCATTGCAAGCGAAAGTGAGCAAGAGTACAAGGACATTGTAAAATGTTTAAACCTCAATGTTGAGATAAAAGAACTGGGTAATGTGTCATACTATCTTGGTATAGAAATTGAGAAACAAAATGATGGTTCTTATCTTCTAAGCCAGAAGCACAAAATAAATGAGCTTATTGAAAGTTTAGGTATGCAAGATGCCCAAGTTGTAAGCACTCCCATGATCACTGATTTTCTGAAGGATGAAACAGTAAGAGAACCTTTACCAGATAACATCCAATATAGATCAGCCATAGGTAAGCTTTTATATCTAGCTACCACATACAGGGCTGATATAGCAAATGCAGTAGGAATTTTGAGCAGAAGGGTCAGCTCACCTACCAAATCAGATTGGACTGCAGTTAAAAGGATGGTAAGGTATTTAAAGGGTACCATGATTGTAAATTAAAGGTTTCAGCCAATAGTAATCCAAAACTAATATGTTACTGTGATTCAGATTGGGCAGGGGATCATTCTGATTATAAATCCACAAGTGGATATGTGTTTATGTATGGAAATGTACACATTTCATGGGCCAGTCATAAACAAAGTATTGTGAGTTTGTCTTCTACAGAAGCTGAATATGTGGCCGTATCGGAAGCGTGCAGAGAACTGATGTGGATTGAAAAACTTATGCTGGATTTTGGAATAGCTGAAAAGAGACCAATCCAGATAATGGAAGATAATCAGAGCTGCATCCGACTGTCACAGAATGACAAGGTTCAGTCACGCACCAAGCACATCGCAACGAAATACCACAACGTGCGAGAGTTGGTGAAAGAAGGGGTCATCAGTCTACACTATTGTCACACCAGTGAGATGACAGCTGACATCATGACCAAACCGTTACCCAGAGAACATTTTGTGAATCTGCGTATAAAGCTTGGACTTTGTATGAATAAATAATTGCATGACAGTTATGCATGAGAAGGGGTTTGTTGGAATGTATTGTATTTTGCATGCATTGCCTGTCACCTATTATTTCTCTGTGATTACTCTGTGACCTCTGATGTGAATTACTTAGAGAGGTCACACAGCTATGCAACTTCCTGTGGGGGTTAGATGCAGCACATGCAGCACATGGAGCACATGGAGCTCATGATCTCTCCTAACCTGAGAGGATCTATGGTGGTGTGAGCATCCATTACCATCTAAGCACATGGAAGGAGCTGATAATACAAATGTATAGTAATATGTATATATAAGCCTGTCTGATTATAATCTAACTGCAAACTGTGAGTAAACAGATGTTTTGTTACTTCAACTTTAAAGTGACTCAGCAGTGAATTATTCAGGGGTGTATGAGAGAGAGATGAAGAAAGAAATTAACATTTCTAAAGCTGAAGCTGTGTGTACTAAAATCTGCTAATTATTTACTACAAATAATCCAACAAAACTGGCTTACAAAAATGGCCACTACCGCATGGACTACAACAGGAAACACAACAGGGCACACTCTGACCCAGTAGGCAGGGGGAAAAGCACCATGGGAAAGAGCCTACCAACTACCAACATTGTGAGACTGTAACACAAGCTAATGAAATCACGGAGCTCAATACTCTACACCCACCACAATGCAATGCTGATGTGACCCTGTAGTGCACCCGAGAGCCACATCTGACCCAGGGAAAGGCTGTGACAGGATCGAACACATTCTGCTGTCATGGAGGTGGGTACGGCATTTGAGGCTGGCATACAGGCTGGGAAAAAAGTTTTTAAAGTGGGGGGTTTTTTGGTGGGAGGGGGTTAGTGACCACTGAGGGAGTCTGGGGACGTCATCCCCGATTCCCTCCAGTGGTCATCTGGGCAGTTGGGGCACTTTTTTGGGACTTGTTCATGAAAAAGGGTCCAAAAAAAGTGACCCAAAATCGCGGTAAAAACACCTTATTTTTTTGATTATCAGCTACAGACGCCCATCTCTCCTCGGCTGATAACCACGCCCCAGTCCCGCCTCCGACACGCCTCCAACACGCCCCCGTCAACTTTATTCATTTCCGCAACAGAGTGCAGTTGGAAACGCCCAAAATCGGCTTTTGATTATACCGATTTGGGCTCCTTTGCGAGAAAAACGCCCATCTCCCGATTTGGGTCGAAATATAGGTGTTTTTCTCTTTCGATTATAAGCTGGAAAGTATTCTTTGTTCACGTGTAAGTCAGGAACAGACGCAATGCAAGTTCCAATGTTATGTCATGTATTCACGGAAAGTACGCGCCTGCGCACATGAATACCTGCGCCTTACATAATTTTATGCACAGCTGATCATAAAAACGTCTTAAAGCTCCACTGAGCAATCGTTATTTTTACTTCAGTTTCAGTAAGATATCTTTTTATTTTATTCACATAAATCCTTTGAAATGCATTCATGAAAAAAGCTGGCTAGAAATGAGTACAGCTTCCACTATGTGTGGGAAAGATCAGATTGCCTGTCTTCTGTATAGGATACAATACTTGTGGAAGAATAATTTATTCAGATTGTTACCACTAAAATTTTCCCAACCTATAGGGGAAAAAAAAAGCCTTAGCAACTTGTGAAGATATTTAATGTCATTTTCTTAGAGATGACGGTCTCCGCTGTAAGATCAGGGCAAGATGCACCCGAGCATTTCATCAGCATAGTTACATCACCAGCTGCCAACATGTCTAATGGAGAAGTTCAATCGACATTCAAAACAAGCACAGGCTTCCTTTAATCACTCCCGTAATTTGCACTCATGTTACCATCAAAGGACCAATTCAGACAGTTCTAATCTATGTTCTGCCGTGTTTCTTGAACAACTTGCAGTAAACAGAAAGCCTCATTTCAACACCCATTTTGATCTGTGATGCGGCTGACATATGTCCTTCTCAGTAACCTAAGACATTTATAGAGCTGAGGAGAAAAAGATAGTTATTTTTTTTTTAATGCTGCTTCCTAAACTGGACTAAAGAAATAGAAAACAGCGAGAATCAAACTGAACACACATGACGAATCCTAACGCTGCATGGAACACCTCTGGTAAATATATTCCATCCGCTTTAAGGTATATCAACCTATATGAATGTAAATGCTGTCCACATATGTATCTTCCATTATATAGTAACGTGGTAACATACATAGTAGATGACGGCAGAAAAAGACCTGCACGGTCCATCCAGTCTGCCCAACAAGACAAACTCATATGTGCTACTTTTTGTGTATACCTTACCTTGATTTGTACCTGTCCTTTTCAGAGCACAGACCGTATAAGTCTGCCCAGCACTATCCCTGCCTCCCAACCACCAGCCCCGCCTCCCACCACCGGTTCTGGCACAGACCGCATAAGTCTGCCCAGCACTATCCCCGCCTCCCAACCACCAATCCCACCTCCCACCACCGGCTCTGGCACAGACAGTATAAGTCTGCCCAGCACCATCCCCGCCTCCCGCCACCGGCTCTGCCACCCAATCTCGGCTAAACTCCTTAGGATCCATTCCTTCTGAACAGGATTCCTTTATGTTTATCCCACGCATGCTTGAATTCCATTACTGTTTTCGTTTCCACCACCTCCCGCGGGAGGGCATTCCAAGCATCCACTACTCTCTCCGTGAAAAAATACTTCCTGACATTTTTCTTGAGTCTGCCCCCCCTTCAATCTCATTTCATGTCCTCTCGTTCTACCGCCTTCGCAACTTTTTCACGGCAAGGTTTGACAAACAAGATGTTTTGTTCCCAATATGACTTTGTTTACAATATGTCAGCTTTTGACACCAACCTGTTTCTTGTTAATTGTAACCAGATTTATTTGAGCACTTGTCTTTAAAACACACTGTCACGAAACGCCTAGCCACCCACCTGGGATCCCCCGCCAGCAAAGGTAGCAGACGGCGGGTTGGCGGTGGGAGGAGGGGGTCAAGAGGGTCGTCGGCAGGGGGGTCGAGGGCCAAATCTATGGGGGCCCAGGCCCCCGTGGCCCCACGTAGCTACGCCCCTGGTGTAACTCCTTCAACATCAACCATAATTGGTTATTCTCAGTAACAATTATTGCAGTACACTTTTTCTCCAATTCAAACTTTCATTAACCTACCTGAGAATCGACTTGTTCCGACATGCATTTTCTTTTTCTTTTTTTTCTTGAATCCTTCTTTTTTTATTCCTACCAAAGACCGAGGCATTCATTCTTAAATTTTAACTGCGGAGCTCTGTTAACAGCAGGGAGAGTCATCATGCTGACAAATAGAATATCTGACCCACACAAAAAGAACAGTGAACTTGAAATTGAACGATCGCTCAGCAGTCAACATCCTGAATTCTAATCTCATATTAACAAACATGACAAAAGTTTGTTATAGAGTTGAGATAATGCACTTAGGGGACTTTTACTAAGCTGCACAACTGCCTACACATGCCCAACCCGCGCCAATTCTGAGTTACCGCCCGGCTAATGCATGGCCCTTGTGGTAATTTCATGTTTGCTACGCATCCGCTACGGGCATCCGAAAAATATTTTTTATTTTCTGGAGCGCATCAGCTATGCGCATCAAGTGGCATTTGATGCGAGTAGGTCATTACTGCCCGATTACCGCATGACACTTTCACGCTAGGTCAATGGCTGGCGGTAAGGCCTCAGACCCAAAGTGGACACGTGGCAATTTTCATTTTGCTGCACGTCCATTTTTGGCAAAAAAAAATTTTTAACGCATTTTTTTACAGGTGCGCAAAAAAATGATTCTGTGCGTGCCCAAAACACGCTTCTACACTATCGCAGGCCATTTTTCAGCGCACCTTAGTAAAATGCATGTATTATTTTAGGCAATCATTTTTTTTATGTATGTCAGCATTTGGGATTCTTCTGCTTTCTTCAAAATTAAATTAAAAGACTTCCTTAGCTGTAATTACTGATGTGAGAGCATACCTGCATAAAAAATTATTTCAATGATAAGCCATATACAAAATATGATGACTGCAGTTTGGGGTTCATTAATGTAGCATTCGAACAAAACACATACGTACTGAAACACACACACACAGAATTTAAGTACTGCCATAGGTAATTATTGGTTGCTTGGATGTCAGTTAATCAAATCAAATAAAAGACCAATTATTCTGATCACACAGAGATTGAAGCATGCATTAAAAGAGAGTTCAATGCTGGCATCAGGTCATCCTTGTTGAGTTGGGTTTCTTTGACAATGCATTACTGTGGAATCAATTATCCTAATAAGAATATTGTTGTATTCAGTCATACAGGAATTTATTGATGTGCATTTAGTGGAGATAAATGACACGTGCAGACAGGGGAGCCTGCCCCATTTTCCTGGTCTAGTCAGTGACTTCCATCTTCCCTTCGTTTCTAGGATTGCTGTGCTGACAACGCGAGGAAATAAAGGTCAGCAAAAATAATGTTATGCTTTTTTAAACTGGGCCAACTTAATACATATATGGAGTAATCTTATCAACTAGGCGCTAACATTTATGAACAAAGAATTGAAGCAGTGCAAGGAAAAGCTACAAAAATGGTACGGGATTTGCGTTACAAGACATATGAGGAGAGACTTGCTGACCTGAACATGTATACCCTGGAGGAAAGGAGAAACAGGGGTGATATGATACAGACGTTCAAATATTTGAAAGGTATTAATCCGCAAACGAACCTTTTCTGGAGATGGGAAGGCGGTAGAACGAGAGGGCATGAAATGAGATTGAAGGGGGGCAGACTCAAGAAAAATGTTAGGAAGTATTTTTTCACGGAGAGAGTGGTAGATACTTGCCCTCCCGAGGGAGGTGGTGGAGATGAAAACGGTAATGGAATTCAAAAATGCGTGGGATAAACATAAAGGAATCCTGTTCAGAAGGAATGGATCATCAGAAGCTTAGCAGAGATTGGGTGGCAGCACCAGTGGTGGGAGGCAGGGCTAGTGGTTGGGAGGTGTGGCTAGTGCTGGGCAGGCTTCTACGGTCTGTGCTTGAAAATGGCAGATACAAATCAAGGTCAGGTATACACATAAAGTAGCACATATGAGTTTATCTTGTTGGGCAGACTAGATGGACTGTACAGTTCTTTCTCTGCCGTCATGTACTATGTTACTATCCTGCTTATTTTCTAACGAGAAGGCCGGCCATCTTCCGACACAAATCGGGATATGGCCGGCCTTCTCCTAAAGCCGGCCAAATCGGTATAATTGAAAGCCGATTGTGGCCAGCTTCAACAGCTTTCCGTCGCAGAGCTGGTGAAAGTTCAAGGGGGCGTGTCGGCAGTGTACCGAAGGCGGGACAAGGGCGTGGTTAAGAGATGGCTGGCTTCGGCCGATAATGGGAAAAAGAAAGCCGGCTGGGGTCCCCCGCCAACAAAGGTAGGCGACGATGATGGCGGGTTGATGGCGTGTTGGAGGCGGGAGGGGGAGTCGAGAGGGTCGTCGGCAGGGGGGTCCAGAGCCAAATATATGGGGGCCCAGGCCCCCGTGGCCCCACGTAGCTACGCCCCTGGCTCACAGAGCTTGAATGTGCAATAGTAGCAAGCAATAATTTACGGAATGCCTTGCTGGCTGCAGATAGATTAGAGATGGGTCTGTTAGAGTTTAGAAAAAGGGTGAAGCGTTTTTATTTTGGTCCTGTGTTTAAAACCAAGGTTTATGACCTAGGATTGTGTTTCTGAAAATGCTAACATGATGTTTGATATCTGATATGTTTTTAACATTTTGCATGTTTTATCATAAATCACTTACAACGAGTAGTGGATGGTGGGTAAATAATATTTAAAACTAGTTTAAAAGGCCCGTTTCGGTAGGCAATGAAACGGGCGCTAGCAAGGTAATCCCACCAACCTGCAGCGTCCTTCCTGTCTCCCTGCCCCCCTCTGCAGCCACCCATCTGGTCTCAGGACCCCCTCCCCACCAACCCTCCTCTGCCCCTGCAGCCACGCATGTGCAGCGGCCCTCCTCTCTCCCCTGCTCCCCCTGCAGCCACCCATGTCCAGCGACCCTCCCCTCCCCCCTGCCCCCCTCCAGCCACCCATGTCCAGCAACCCTCCCCTCCCCCCTTGGCGCATCACCCAAGCCCCTACCCCCCCATCCGAGTACATCAACCCCCTCGCCAACCGCAGCCGCCAATACTAACGCTGTCCGGCCGCTGCTGCATCTCCTGTTGAGCAGCAGTGGCCGGTACAAAAAGAAAAAAGCCAAAAAAAGATTTTTAACCTGAAACGCGGCTCCGTAGTCAGTCACCTGGCATTGGCTGTCGTCACTGCAGCCGCTCCTCCTCTCCCCTCCACGTCACTGCCCCTGCAGGAAGACCCCGGAGGAGCGCAGCGACTTCAGAGGGGAGAGGAGGAGCGGCTGCAGTGACGACAGCCAATGCCAGGTGACTGACTACGGAGCCGCGTTTCAGGTTTAAAATCTTTTTTTGGCTTTTTTCTTTTTGTACCGGCCGCTGCTGCTCAACAGGAGATGCAGCAGCGGCCGGACAGCGTTAGTATTGGCGGCTGCGGGTGGCGAGGGGGTTAATGTGCCCGAGGGGGGGGGTAGGGGCTTGGGTAATGTGCTGGGGGGAGGGTCTTGTGTGATGCGTCAGGGGGGTAAAGGCTTGGGTGCTGCGCCAGGGCGGAGGGGCTTGGGTGTTGCACCGAGGGGGGGGCACTGACAGCTGTTTCCCAGGCAGGGGGAGGAGTAGGGAAACACTTGCCTTGGAATCAGCTGTCAGTGACATCACTGACGGCAGTGCATTCTAAACTGCCTAGCAGACCACCTCCGAGGGAGCCACGGTACCAGGCACATTAGAATGTTGGAGGTGAGAATTATTATATAGGATGAATAATGCATAGGTAAATAAGCATATGGATAAGAAGTAGTTGGTGATTGTGAATTACAGGCCCAAATGTAAGAGGGGTTCTCTGCAAGAGGCATTCTGGTCAGCTGTGTATTGACCCCAGCCATAAGAGCATATGCTAACATTGTATTATATCTATGTTATTTGAATATTCTTCCATGCTGTCTGTTATGGTATTGTTTGTATTGTACTTACATATTTCCAAGTTTACCTCATTTATTGTACTTATGTTTATATCTGATCATTTTACTATTGTTAAGTTGTTAACAAAATTGTAAGTCTTATGTTAAACTCGACCTGCTGTACACCACCTTGGGTGAATTTGTTGATAAAGGCAGTTAATCAATCCCAATAAATAAACAAGAACAGCCATACTGGGTCAGACCGATGGTACATCTAGCCCAGTATCCTGCTTCCAATAGTGGCTAATCCAGGTCACAAGTACCCGGAAGAAACCCAGGGGTCCTTTTACAAGGTGCGCTGAAAAATGGCCTGCGCTAGTGTAGGCGCGTGTTTTGGGCGCACACAGATCCATTTTTCAGCGCGCCTGTAAAAACTGCTTTTTTTTTATTTTTGCAAAAAATGGACGTGCGGCAAAATAAAAATTGGCGCGCGTCCATGTTAGGTCTGAGACCTTCCCACCAGCCATTGACTTAGTGGTAAGATCTCTCACAATAACCATGCGGTAATCACCTACGCACGTCAAGTCAGACTTACCGTCCGATTTTCATAGCGGCCGTGTGTCAAAAATGAAATTATCATACGGGCCACGTGGTAGCCGGGTGGTAACTCAGAATTGACACATGTTGGGTGTGCGTAGGTAGGGTTACCATATGTCCGGACATGTCCTCTTTTTGAGGACATTTCCGGGCAACCGGGTGGGTTTTGCCAATCTGCCCATTTGTCTGGATTTCTGGACAAACGGGCAGGCTGGTGGGCGGGCCGTCCTATGACGGCCCGCCCACCAGCCTGCCCGTTTGTCCAGAAATCCGGACAAACGGGCAGATTGCTAGCCTCCCCTCCCCTTACTTACTACTGCCCTGGTGGTCTAGTGACCTCTTCCGCCTTCGGAGCAGGAAAGAGCCCCCTCTTTCCTGCATTGGCCTCGCGAGACCAACTCTCGGTGGCCATTTTGAATTGGCTCCGCGATCAGCAACAGGAATGATGCGTGCAGGGCAGCGCTCCAGGCAGGAAAGAGAGGGCTCTTTTCTGCCCCAAAGAGGTCACTAGACCACCAGGGCAGTAGTAAGGTAAGGGGAGGGGGGGGTGACGGGGGGGTGAGGGGGAGGGGAAATGTGACAGGGGGTGGAATGGGGACATGACATGGGCGGGACAGGACGTGACATGGGGCGGGGCATGTGTCCTCCTTTTTGGGGGGCAAAATATGGTAACCCTATGCGTAGGCACCTACATTGCTTAGTAAAAGGGCCCCCCCCCCAAATAGTAGCAACATTCCATGCTACCAATCCCATGGCAAGCTGTGGCGTCCCCAATGTCCATCTCAACAGCCACTAACCCAGTACCACGGCGCAAGCATTTTTCCTGTCGCAAAGTGCATTTTGAAAGTTTTCTCCACACTCTGCACCGTAAAACACCTGCAGTTGTTTCTAGGTTAATGACCCCATGAGGAGGAACTGCCCTATCTCGACAGAGTAGCCATCTTCATTTTCTGTGTCAACAGTTTCTGGATGGTTGGCTGGTCACTCTCCCTCCCAAAACCAAGCCATGTCACCCTTATACAATTTAATCAGTGACTACACACAGGAGAGCAGGCACACTGCAGCCCTCCCAATCATTTTAATGAGGACCCCTGGCTGTGCACTCCTTGAACTATAATTGACTTCTTCTTCTCGTATTTCCATAATAGACTCTCCAACCTAAGCCACCCTTGTTTTACTCTAAGAAATGTCAAGAGAGATTGGAAGTTTTCTGAGTAGCCCCATTAAAGCTGAAAACATGCTACCCTGTGTTCTACGTGAGCTGCCAACACTTCGTATATAGGGCTTATTATGTAGATACAAGATGCAAATGTTTCCTCTTTCTAACAGCCAACCATGCTGCAAGTGCCCAGATAATAAGCCTGGGAGGAAGGGGCTCTTGACATTATTCTACATCACATTAATTTCAAGAAAGGGTACAGAAGTATTACACCAACAGCTCATCCTGTACAAGTCATACTATGTATCCAAAACAGGCATTTCTTCCTAATAACATTATCAATAGAAATCAAACAAAATAAAACATGGAAAAGAAAATAAGTTGATACCTTTTTTATTGGACATAACTTAATACATTTCTTGATTAGCTTTCGAAGGTTGCCCTTCTTCGTCAGATCGGAAATAAGCAAATGTGGTAGATGACAGTGTATATAAGTGAAAACATTCAAGCATTTTACAGGACCAGGACACTGTACCAGTGACTTCACAGTGAGAATCCTGAAAGGTAACTTTAAAACCATACAAGAACGTAAGACCTTTGAAGTCAGAATGATTGAATATTTTAACACCCAACAGAAAGGACTTAACAAGGATCTGGGGTTCCTAGCCCATTATAAACCATAAAGCTGTATTTCTCTGTTGATCACCCCACCCCTCACCTATCCACACCCATCCTGTTAGAATATCAATGATATGCTTTGATGTCCCCATGCATACTTCCTTCCCACCCTGTCAGACTGTCATAGTAATGCTTGAATGTTTTCACTTATATACACTGTCAGCTAACACATTTGCTTATTTCCGATCTGACGAAGAAGGGCAACCTTCGAAAGCTAATCAAGAAATGTATTAAGTTATGTCCAATAAAAAAGGTCTCATTTTATTTTATTTTCCATGTTTTATTTTGTTTGATTTCTATAGATTCTACATGGAATGTTGCTATTCCACTAGCAACATTCCATGTAGAAGTCGGCCCTTGTAGATCACCAATGTGGCCACGCAGGCTTCTGCTTCTGTGAGTCTGACGTCCTGCACGTACGTGCAGGACGTCAGACTCACAGAAACAGAAGCCTGCGCAGCCTTCTACATGGAATGTTGCTAGTGGAATAGCAACATTCCATGTAGAATCTCCAATAGTAGCAACATTCAATGTAGAATCTCCAATAGTAGCAACATTCCATGTAGAATCTCCAATGGTATCTATTTTACTGTCATAGTAATGCTTGAATGTTTTCACTTATATACACTGTCAGCTAGCACATTTGCTTATTTCCGATCTGAGGAAGAAGGGCAACCTTCGAAAGCTAATCAAGGAATGTATGAAGTTATGTCCAATAAAAAAGGTATCATCTTATCCATGTTTTATTTTGTTTGATTTCTATTGATAACCTTAAGAGTGGACTAACACGGCTACCACACTCCTCTTCCTAATAACAAACTCTGCTACTAGATTTATTTTTTTTTTTCAAATAACGGATATCAAAAGCTATTGTGATGACTGCTACAGAAACTATATTACACTGAGGCATCATGAGGAGTCCAAGGTGTATGAAGTATTTCCTATTAAACTGTACAATTTATTATTAGATTCAGGGGCGTAGCCAGACCTCGGCAGGAGGGGGGTCCAGAGCCTGAGGTGGGGGGGTACAGTTTAGCCCGCCTCCTCCAGCCGCCAGCCCCCCACCACTTTTGATCCCCCCCTTGCCGCCAACAACCCCCCCACCGCTTTCGACCCCCCCCCCCCGCTGCCGTCCCTCCCCCGCCACCGCCGCTGCCTGGTACCTTTGCTGGCGGGGGTCCCCAACCCCCACCAGCAAACGTACCTGGCAGCAGCGGCGGTGGCGGGAGAGGGGATCGAAAGTGGCGGGGGGAGAGGGGTCAAAAATAGAGGGGGCCAGGGCTAAATCTGTGGGGGCCCATGCCCCTGTGGCCCCACTTAGCTACGCCCCTGATTAGATTTAAGAATCAATGGGTGTGGTGTGTGAGCAGAACGGGGAACTTCTTTGCTCATCTACCCAAGAAGGTGAGGTACGGTGGAGGTAAGCAAAAACTGTCCTAGGAATCGAGCGCAGTGAGAGTAATTTTGTAACAGGGGGCATAGATTAACAGGCTAAATAGATGCCTACTTACTTTATAAAGTCATGTGGAGGGGCATTTTCCATATGACATCTAAATTCGACTTTGGACGTTTTGCACAAAATGTCCAAAATCTGAATAGGAAAGAAAGCCATTTTTGAAAAAGAAAAACCTTTTATCTTTTTGGGGGGGGGGGGGGGTTTTCCGAAAATACTGTTTCAAACAAGGTTTTATTTTATTTATTTATTTATTGCATTTGTATCCCACATTTTCCCACCTATTTGCGGGCTCAGTGTGGCTTACAATAAGATATGAATAATAGAAATACATTTGTTACGACTAGGTTATGGATTACATTGAACAGAGTTGTGCGAGACATTCGAATATCAATGGGAGTATAACAATGGGACATCAACATAGAAACATTGGAAGGAGACAATGGGAAAAAAGGGCATTGTTAGACACCAAGACATATGGTGTACATAGTTCCGTGAATAAATGTATGATTGACTGGATAACGGGATGAGGGATCAGAAGTGGATGTGTATTGCATTGGTGAACAGTGAGTGTGGTCTCTATGTGTTTTGGCTCTATCCGTAAGTTTGTTCAAACAGGTGAGTCTTCAGTAGTTTACGGAAGGAGGCTTGTTCGTTAATCATTCTTAGGTTGCACGGTAGTGTATTCCAAGGTTTTATGCTTTGGTCATTTTGTTTTTTTGACCCATTTTCGAAAAAAAAAAAATGAATAAGAGCAAAACGTAGAGATTCGTGGCACTGGGATGTAGGAGGAGCCAACATTTTTAGTAGACTGGTCCGCAGACATCCCAGGAGAGCAATGAGGCACACTAGAGCACTTCTCTGTACTTTATGAAAATGCTCTCCTATTTTTGTTCCCTTATCTTGTCCTCTGAGCCCTCCAAAACACACTGTCCCCCACTGTACACCACTACAGTAGCCCTCATGACTGAAAGGGGCACAGTTTCCAGGTAGAGGGATGTGTGGTAGCCGTGTTAGTCCACTCTTAAGGTTATCAATAGAAATCAAACAAAATAAAACATGGAAAAGAAAATAAGATGATACCTTTTTTATTGGACATAACTTAATACATTTCTTGATTAGCTTTCGAAGGTTGCCCTTCTTCCTCAGATCGGAAATAAGCAAATGTGCTAGCTGACAGTGTATATAAGTGAAAACATTCAAGCATTACTATGACAGTCTGACAGGGTGGGAGGATGGGGGTGGGTAGGAGGTATGCATGGGGACATCAAAGCATATCATTGATATTCTAACAGGATGGG
Source organism: Microcaecilia unicolor (assembly GCF_901765095.1). NCBI lineage: Eukaryota > Metazoa > Chordata > Amphibia > Gymnophiona > Siphonopidae > Microcaecilia > Microcaecilia unicolor. The sequence continues at coordinate 512,843,649 of NC_044033.1, read as the reverse complement.
TGTGGATAGGTGAGGGGTGGGGTGATCAACAGAGACATACAGCTTTATGGTTTATAATGGGCTAGGAACCCCAGATCCTTGTTAAATCCTTTCTGTTGGGTGTTAAAATATTCAATCATTCTGACTTCAAAGGTCTTACGTTCTTGTTTGGTTTTAAAGTTATCTTTCAGGATTCTCACTGTGAAGTCACTGGTACAGTGTCCTGGTCCTGTAAAATGTTGACCAACAGGCGTGGGAACCCTGCTGGCACCAATATTTTTCATATGATGTCTATGTAAATTGAATCTTGTCTTAAGCATCTGGGTAGAGGGAGAAAGGGACCTGGGTCCCCCCACTCCACAGCGCACTGCACCCACCACTACACTACTCCAGGGACCTACATGCTGCTCTAATAGACCTGCCTTTAACATCTGAGGCTGTCGTAGAGGCTGGTAAGTCATATTTTTATTCACATTTTGGGGGAGTGGTATTGGAGGTCAACCCTGATTCCCTCCAGTGGTCATGTGGTCATTTAGGGCGCCTTTCTGTGCCTTATTCGTTCTGAAAACAGGTCTAGACCAAAACGTCTTGGCTGTAAAACGTCCAGTCGTTAGGCACGCCCTAATCCCACCTTCGAAATGCCCCCAACACACCTCCTTGTGATTTGCACACACTGCGGACAAATAACATAGATAAACACCTGCAAAATAGGTTTTGAAAATAGTGATTTAGGACGTTTTGAGACCATCCAATCAGCGTTAATTGCCAATTAACAAGCAACTATTGATACTAATTGGCATTCATTAGATTTTACATGCAGAACTGGCTAAGCGTATTCTAGAACGTGAGGCGCGTAAATTCTAAGTCGCATAGTTGGAATGGGCAGCTCATGGGCGTTTCTACAATCTATTTGCATTGTTATGCAATACACCCGGTCCACGCCTAATTTAGGCATTGGGCTAACTGCCCGTGACTAAATTAAGTCACGTGGAGGGGCATAATCGAACGGGGGCGCCCATCTATAAGGGCGCCCATCTGTAAGGACGGCCCCATAAAGCGGCGTCCCCGACTGTATTATCGAAACAAGATGGGCAGCCATCTTTCGTTTTGATAATACGGTAGGGGACAGCCAAATCTCAACATTTGGGCCACCCTTAGAGATGGCCGCCATTGTTTTTCGCCGATAATGGAAACAAAGGACGGCCACTTCAAAACCGGCCAATCCAAGCCATTTGGTTGTGGGAGGAGCCAGCTTTTGTAGTGCACTGGTCCCCCTCACATGCCAGGACATCAACCGGGCACCCTAGGGGGCACTGCAGTGGACTGCACAAATTGCTCCCAGGTGCATAGCTCCCTTACCTTGGGTGCTGAGCCCCCCAAAACCCACTACCCACAAATGTACAACACTACCATAGCCCTTAAAGGGTAATGGGGGGCACCTAGATGTGGGTACAGTGTGTTTCTGGTGGGTTTTGGAGGGCTCCCATTTACCACCACAAGTGTAACAGGTAGGGAGGGAATGGGCCTGGGTCCGCCTGCACTGCAGTACCCACTAAAAACTGCTCCACAGACCTGCATAGTGCTGTGATGGAGCTGGGTGTGACATTTGAGGCTGGCATAGAGGCTGGCAAAAAAATGTTTTTAAATTTTTTTTTTGGGTGGGAGGGGGTTGGTGACCACTGGGGGAGTAAGGGGAGGTGATCCCCGATTCCCTCTGGTGGTCATCAGGTCAGTTCGGGCACCTTTTCAAGGCTTGGTCATGAACAAAAAGGGACCAAGTAAATTCGGCCAAATGCTCATCAGGGCCGACCTTCTGGGGTTGGTGACCACTGGGGGAGTAAGGGGAGGTGATCCCCGATTCCCTCCGGTGGTCATCTGGTCAGTTCGAGCACCTTTTCAAGGCTTGGTCATGAACAAAAAGGGACCAAGTAAATTCGGCCAAATGCTCATCAGGGCTGACCTTCTTTTTTCCATTATCGGCCGAGGACGGCCATCTCTTAACCACGCCCCCATCCCGCCTTTGGTACACTGCCGACACGCCCCCTTGAACTTTGGCTGTCCCTGTGACGGAAAGCCATTGAGGACACCCAAAATCGGCTTTCGATTATGCCGATTTGGCCGGCCCTGAGAGAAGGCCGCCCATCTCCCGATTTGTGTGGGAAGATGGCCGCCCTTCTCCTTCGAAAATGAGCTGGATAGACAGGCAACTCAGCATATTCAATAAACCGAACAGAAATGTAAGTTTATTCTATAAAGTAAGCCTAAATTTAGGCGTACTTTATAGAATACACTTAGGATTATTTCATTTCGCTGCCGATTTTTTAGGCGTGATATATAGAATCTAGTCCTGTGGGGGTACATCTATAAAGTCCTGCCCTGATGGATGAAGATATCACTGTGGGACCGCTCTGATATCTTACCACGTCTAGGAAAAAGGGCCTTTTTTAAGGGGCAAGAAAATGGACACGCACTAAAATTAAAACCAGTGCGCGTCCATTTTCGGCCTGAGACCTTAAAGCCACCCACTGACCTAGCAGTAAGTTTTCACGTGCTACCCGCAGGGTAAGCACGCAGCACGTGCCCACTGCTGCTTACTGCCGGGTAAGCGGCCAGCTGTAGAAAATAGAAAATTCTTTTCTGCTGCGGGATCTTATCTAAAGGGCAAAATTGCAAAAACATCATTAAACCTAAATTAAAACGGGACATCCACTCTTGTTATTAAATGTCTTCTATCTTTTTTATGCTAAAAAAAAAATAGATTGTTAAATCTTTCGAGACACTGCAGCTTTATTCCTTTGCGAAAAGAAAACAAAAAAAACACCGATGAAGACATGAGCAACCTGTGGCCTGCCCGAGACCTTAATTAGTTAGAGAGATCATGATATTGAGGTGCTTCAAACGGGGTAAGAGTCAAAGCACTATGTGGAGAAACAGAAGAACCTTTTGTACCTGGTAATTTAAGAAGCAGTAACAGGCTAATATGCAGACTGCAGAGGGTGTAACATGTGCAGTGGTTCTCAGCAGAACAGCAGGCCTCTAATGAGGCCTAGCAGTGGAGAGCAGCTGGTAAACTCTGTGTTCAAAATAGGAGGCTCGGAGAGTCTTTATCTGCTAACAAAGGGCTGCAAATTGCTCAAAGCCCTGAGTAGGCAGTGAGAGCATGCTCATATGGTGAACCAAGATACAAACTTGCACAACAATAATACTCTATATATGCAGAAATAGAGTGAGAAAGATAAATATACATTGTAATAAGGAAAGGAGTTTCACAATTGTACACGTTTTTCAGTGCAGAATGAGTATGGAAGCAGATTATTAAATTTTAGGTTGCAACGTTCAGGCAGTCAAGTCAGCGGCATAACTGTATTTTAAATCTTATCGCCCGGGCATTCAGAATTTATATATTTGCTACACTTTTAAACCACTTTTCCTTTAAGGTTCAAAGCAGCGCCGTGTGAATGAATAAATGTATGTATGTCTGTAGGTCTATCTAAATTTATTCACCGACTGTCCGCTCGTACCTCGCATCAGTTCACAAAAGACCACCTATGAAAACCCATAATAAATATCTACTATACCTGAATGTAACTCGCCTTCAATTACCACTGGACGAACACAAGCTAAAGACTAAGGGGGCACGGACACATGCTTACCACAGCAAAAAAAAAGGGCTTACCGCGCAGTGCGCTCAGGCGTCCTGCCGTAATTTATGCATGTGTACGCGTTACCCACGTGCTAAAAACTAACATTTTTAGCACTGGGGCTGGTCAGGGGTGGAGAGCAGTCATGTTCTGCGCTAGTCAGTCCAGTTACATTGCCACTTAGCACGCGGTTAGCGCATGAGCTGTTGCCGCTGAAAAAAAAACAGGTAGCAGTAGAGGCTGAGGTGCTAGTGGCCGTGCGTTAAGAGGAAAATTAGCGTGTGGCCATTAATGTTGGAAATAGAAAAATCGGCCATTTTACCCACACGGTACAAATAGCCTTGGCAAGTGAGAATGACCCGCATAAGCATGCACTAAGGCCAATTATTATCACAGTTTGGTAAAAGGGCCCCTAAATAAATAAGCATAACATATACAGTGATACCTCGGTTTTTGGCGATAATCCGTCCGAAAACAAATCGGCGAAATCCAAAACCGACGAAAACCGAGGCAATTATTTCCACATGAATAAAAAAAAAGCACAAAAACACTGGAAAGCAATAGAATTGTTTGGCTAGACGCGAGAAACAATGTCACACTGAGCAGCAGAACGCATTTTCGCAAAATTAGCAGCGAGGTCACGTGGGCACGCCGACGAAATCCGAGAGAAATGTTTCACGGAAAAAATCAATGAAAACCAAAACCAACGATAACCAAAGTCAACGAAAACCGAGGTATTACTGTATTGTCAAGTGCACTACTGCGAACGTAATCCTTTTCTCCTCAGTACAGCAAAACTCTTTCCAAAAATACTAAGACCAGGGGGTCTTAGCAATGAAGCTACTAAAGAGTCCTTTTACTAAGGCACGTAAGCGCTTACGTGCGCCCAACACACGCCAATTCTGAGTTAGCGCCCGGCTACCATGTGGCCCGGGTGGTAATTTCATTTTTGACGTGCGTCCGATACGTGCGTCAGAAAATATTTTTATTTTCTGGCACATGGACGGTAATCGGCATTTTGAAGCACGTTGACTGATACCACCTGGTTAAGGCGTGAGACTTTACCATTAAGACAATGGCTGGCAGTAAGGTCTCAGACCCAAAATGGACGCGCGCCAATTTTCATTTTGCCGCACATCCATTTTCGGCCCCCCCCCCCCCACCCCCCAAAAAAAGGCTTTTTTTTACAAGTGCGCTGAAAAATGATCCTGCGCGCGGCCAAAACCCGTGCCTACGATACTGCAGGCCATTTTTCAGCGCACCTTAGTAAAAGGACCCCTAATTAAACCCTGGAATTCATTGCCTGAGAATGTGGTAAAAGCAGTGAGCTTAGCAGGGTTTGAAAAAGGTTTGAATAATTTCCTACCAAAAAAGTCCATAAGCCATTATTAAGATGGGAAAACCCACTGCTTATTTCTAGGATAAGCAGCATAAAATCTGTTTTATTGTTCTAGGATCTTGCCAGGTACTTGCGACCTGGATTGGCCACTGTTGGAAACAGGATACTGGGCTTGATGGACCTTCGGTCTGTCCAGTATGGCAGCGTGTATGTTCTTATGTTATGTTAACTCTGAAAATAGCCCATAAGACTGATAATAGCTGCATCTGATAAAAAGCTGTATCAAACCTGTCTGGCAAACAACTGAAGGGAAAAAAGGTAAACAAAATAGTACATTTAGACATCTTAAGGAACATCACAGCATTGACCAAAGTACTACTACTACTACTACTACTACTTAGCATTTCTATAGCGCTGCCAGGGTTACGCAGCGCTGTACAAGTTTAAACATGGGGAAGGACAGTCCCTGCTCAAGAGAGCTT
>NC_044033.1:511009803-511022925 GCF_901765095.1 Microcaecilia unicolor | reverse complement strand
TTTTTCTCTTTGAGAACGAGCCCCTTTGTTATAACGGTACACTTGTATATTGCTTTTCTAAAATGCGCGTATATTCCCTGGGAACTCTATAAGCACCGACTTGAGTGCATAAAACTCTTGTCTACACACTCAAGTCCAAGTCACATATAAAGTTACCTCTATATGTGTACCCTAAAAGATGAGGCGAGAGATTTATATGATCAGGACATTTAAATATTTCAAAGCTATAGATGATGCATAAAAACGTAGGTATATTTCAGAGAAACATAGAGGGGCATGGCGTAGGAAGGGGGGGCGGGAGGGGCGGTCCGCCCCGGGTTACTTCCTGTTCCGGGGCAGAGGAGCAGGGAACCAGCGGGGCCGACGCAGCTCTCGAGTGACGTGCACTCGGGAAGGATCGGCCCTCCCGCAGGTAAGAATGCGTTCCGGGGTGGGGGGTGCGCCGCAGAGGGGGGGTCGCGCCGTGCTGCACCCGGGGGTGCGCAGCGGCGACCCACCCCGGGTGCCATTAGCCCTCGCTACGGCACTGTAGAGGGGCGTAATCGAACTGCCCCGGCCATCTCTATGGGCGGCCATCTCCGGGGCCGGCGCCACAAGTGGGCGGAGCCGGCCATCTTTTTCTTCGCTAATACGGTTGGGCCCGGCCAAATGTCAGAACTCGCCGGGTTTGAGATGGCCGCATCGGTTTTCGGCCATAATGGAAAATAATGCCGGCGATCTCAAACCCGGCCAAATCCAAGGCATTTGGTCATGGGCGGAGCCAACATTTGTAGTGCACTGGCCCCCCTTACATGCTAGGACACCAACCGAGCACCCTAGGGGGCACTTCTAAAAATTAAAAAATAAAAATAGCTCCCAGGTGCATAGCTCCCTTCCCTTGGTAGTTTAGCCCCCCAAAACCCACTCCCCACAACTCTACACCATTACCATAGCCCTAAGGGGTGAAGGGGGCACCTACATGTGGGTACAGTGGGTTTTAGAAGGCTCCCATTTACCACCACAAGTGTAACAGATAGGGGGGGATGGGCCTGGGTCCACCTGTCTGAAGTGCACTGCACCCACTAAAAAACTGCTCCAGGGACTTGCACACTGCTATCAAGGAGCTGGGTATGACATTTGAGGGTGGCATAGAGGCTGGCAAAAAAGTTTTTGTTTTGGGTGGGAGGGGGTTGGTGACCACTGAGGGAGTAAGGGGAGGTCATCCCTGATTCCCTCCGGTGGTCATTTGGTCAGTCGGGGCTCCTTTTTGAAGCTTGGTCGTGAAAAAAAGGGACCAAGTAAAGCCAGCGAAATGCTCGTCAAGTCTGGCTTTTTTTTTCCCCATTATCGGGCGCTGTCAGAAGTCCTTTGGGGGAGCGGCTGCTCCCCTGGTGACACACCTAGCTACGCCTCTGATTCATAATAATAAATTGATAAGGAGTGTGAATGTTGGGCAGACTGGATGGACCGTTCAGGTCTTTATCTGCCGTCCTTTTTATGTTGCTATGTCACTATGTAAAACGTCCTTTCAGCTGTTTCAAGCACATGACTTTCTGATGCCCTAAAAAAAAAAAATCAGAATTTATGCAGTGCTTAGTCAAAGCACATTTCTGTAATTCTGTGTTTTGTAAAGGAAGGAGATTTGAATTTTGGATGTGTTACTTTAATCTTGAGTTCGCTGTCTAAAAAGCCTCCCTATCTTGGGTGGGTGTAGAACTGTAATCATTCTACAGCTTCCCATGGAGGTCTTATTTCTTAAAGCTTTTCCCTCCAAGGAAAATGACAGTACCTTAGTAAAATCCCTCCAAGCCCCCTCAGCTTCCTTGGAAATGTAAACATGCCACTGGCTTGGCAAGTGGTGCACTGAGGTTTTCATCACTGTTCTAATTTGGACTGTCTATCTAGGCCAGGCTTCCAAATTTTATAAAAAATGAGTAGAGAGGTGTGGTAGCCGTGTTAGTCCACTTTTAAAGGTAATCAATAGAAATAAAATAAAACGTGGAAAAGAAAATAAGATGATAACAATACATTTCTTGATTAGCTTTCGAAGGTTGCCCTTCTTCCTCAGATCGGAAATAAGCAAATGTTGGTAGATGGCAGTATATATAAGTGAAACATCAAAGCATTTCAGTGACAGTCTAGCAGGATCATCTATCCACCCCATCCTGTTATACTGCCATCTACCAACATTTGCTTATTTCCGATCTGATGAAGAAGGGCAACCTTCGAAAGCTAATCAAGAAATGTATTGTTATCATCTTATTTTCTTTTCCACGTTCCATTATCGGCCGAGGACGCCCATCTCTTAATCACACCCCAGTCCCGCCTTTGCTACGGTGCCAACACACCCCCATGAACTTTGGTCATTCCCGCGACGGAAAGCAGTTGGAGACACCCAAAATTGGCTTTCGATTGCCGATTTGGGCGACCCTGAGAGAAGGACACCCATCTCCCGATTTGAGTCGGAAGATGGGCGCCCTTCTCGTTCGAAAATAAGCCTGAAAGTCATCCACCAGAATGGACAAGAAACGGCTCAGTGTGTGCCACCAACTAAAACTAAAGGGTAATAGTTTCTACAAGTCACCCAAAGTTAGGCGTCGGGTAGCTGCTATAATTGCCGTTGGAGAAGACTACCGTAATTCCACAGTTACGCACCTAACTTTAGGCGTGAGCACTGAAGCTAGCTCAATGGCTGGTGTAAATGCTTGTACCTAACTGCATTGAGTTAGGCGCATAACTGCTGGCATTCTAGAACAGGTATGCGTAAGTACTGGACACGCCCCTGAGCCTCTCATGCCCTCCCAGGTCCACAACCCCTCACAGGTGTGTGCTCAATTTCTAGAATCCCAACTAAGGGCAGTTATGCTCCTTACTGCTAATTTGTGCCAATTAGCAACAATTAACACCAATTATAGCCAATAATTGGTTGTTAGGGTCAATTAGCCGCTAGTACATTAAGTCGCACACGTAACTGGCACTATTCTAAAATTTATGCATGCAAATTTGCATGTATTACATGCACAAGTGTCTAAAATAAGGGAAAAGTACTCTGTTTGCTTTCACTGTGAGCGGACTGGTTAGTGTCACTGCTACCAGTCTTCCCGATGCATTATACCATATGGATGCTTGGCTCTCTCATTTTTTCTGTAATTTGTGCTTATCAGGAACATGTTCACTTCCTGCCTTTATCTTCCCTTTACCTTTTTTTTTAAATCACTCTTCTTTGTTTGTTTCTTTATTTACTTTTTACTAGTTATTAACTTACTTTCTCTCTGCACTGTCTTTTCCCGTTATCTGTGTCTCCTCTTCCTGTGCACCCACAGTGTCTGCCAGCGCAGAGAGCTTCCAAACCTGAACTTAACCCACCCCGTCAGCTGCTCTCACACGATGGTGGAGAACAGGGGCATAGCCAGAAGTCCATTTTGGGGGGATCCAAGGTGGACCGAGGGGGCCAGGTATTCTCTCCCCTCCCCCTCCCCCCATGCTGCCCTCCCCTCCCCCCCCCCCCCCGCCACCACTACCAATATCTTTGCTGGTGGGGATGCCAAGCCCCGCCAGCAGAAGACGTCCCCGGCATGAGTCCTGCTGTGCTGCCAGAGCACTCAAGTCGGTGGCACACTTCAGCCACTCATGTCGGCATTCCTGATAGGGGCATTGAAAAATTGCACGATGGCAATAAGACAGCTATTTAACTTTATGTGGTCAGTCTGCCACTGAAAATTGGCCACGTATATATGGCCATCTCTATTATCCAGTCAATCCACAGCATTCTATTGCCACAGACATCACTGCAGAAACCCAGGCTAAAGTATCGGCCTGCTTATCCGACATTGCTGCCTGGATGTCCAACCACCACTTGAAACTGAACATGGCCAAGACCGAACTTCTTGTCTTCCCACCCAAACCCACTTCTCCTCTACCTCCATCTCTATTTCGGTTGATAACACCTTCATCGTCCCCGTCTCTTCTGCCCGCAACCTTGGGGTCATCTTTGACTCCTCTCTCTCTCCTTCTCTGCGCATATCCAGCAGATAGCCAAGACCTGTCGCTTCTTCCTCTATAACATCAGCAAAATTCGCCCCTTCCTGTCTGAGCACATCACCCGAACTCTCATCCATTCTCTCATTACCTCTCGCCTTGACTACTGCAACCTACTCCTCACTGGCCTCCCAATTTGCCACCTATCCCCCCTTCAGTCCATTCAGAACTCGGCTGCACGTCTTATCTTCCGCCTGGACCGATATACTCATATCACCCCTCTCCTCAAGTCACTTCACTGGCTTCCGATCAGGTACCGCATACAGTTCAAGCTTCTCCTACTAACCTACAAATGCACTCGATCTGCAGCCCCTCACTACCTCTCTACCCTCATCTCCCCTTACGTCCCTACCAGTAACCTCCGTTCTCAAGACAAATCCCTCCTGTCAGTACCCTTCTCCACCACCGCCAACTCCAGGCTCCACCCTTTCTGCCTCGCCTCACCCCGTGCCTGGAATAATCTCCCTGAGCCCATACGCCAGGCCCCCCCTCCCTGCCCATCTTCAAAGCCTTGCTCAAAACCCACCTCTTCAATGTCGCCTTCGGCACCTAACCATCACACCTCTATTCAGGAAACCTGGACTGCCCCTACTTGACATTTCGCCCTTTAGATTGTAAGCTCCTTGGAGCAGGGACTGTGCTTTATGTCAATTTATGTTAATCTGTACAGCGCTGCATAACCCTAGTAGCGCTTTAGAAATGTTAAGTAGTAGTAAGTAGAGTAATACCATTTTCTTTGGTGGCAACCCTAACAATGGCCGTGTACTCTAAAATCATGAGGTAAAAATTGCCAATACAAAGGGAAGCCAGCAGCCACATACCTCAATTTGAATTTAGGCTCCCCTGTTATGAAGATCAAACTGGCTTAGAATGACTATGAAAACAGCAGAATTCTCAGATGTATAAATGAATGCTGACAGTCATTTATGCCTACTGGCCCCCAAACCATAATTACATAGGGGAAAAGTGATATCCTGTCTTCTTGTCCAACCTTAACCCATTTTCACAAATGTTAAGGGCTGCTTAAGCATTGCGTTAAGATGTATAGAAGTATCATGATTGCATGGCTACTGTATGTGGTAGGATTGGTTCCAAAGACACAAAATGATGAGAGAAAACATTTGGTACAGTACATTGGCCCCGTAGACTGTTGCATCAGCAGGAGCGTGCATTATGCTACCCCAGTAAAATGCGTACAACAAAGTGGAAAGTGGAAAGAGAAACCAAGTCCAAGAGATCAGTCCAAACACCAGATCAGATGCTCCAAACACAGCTTTATTAGGACCCTACACGGTCCGTGTTTCGGCTTTAGAAAGACTTCATCAGGGGTCTACAAAACCAACATATATACAATAAATAAATAATAAGAACATTTAAAATCAAAACAAGCATCATTAAAAACTACATATGATAAAATTGTACATAAATAATTAATTTAATATTTATATAAATATAATCATAAATATTAAATATTAATATTTATCATATATAGTTTTTAATGATGTTTGTTTTGATTTTAAATTTTCTTATTATTTTATTTATTGTATATATGTTGGTTTTGTAGACCCCTGATGAAGTCTTTCTAAAGCCGAAACACGGACCGTGTAGGGTCCTAATAAAGCTGTGTTTTGGAGCATCTGATCCTGGTGTTTGGACTGATCTCTTGGACTTGGTTCCTCTTTCCACTTTCTTTGTTTTTGTGGTGTTTTCTTGTGGAAAGGCTGAACCCCTCTTGTTCTTACAACAAAGTAGAACATTTGCAAAAAAAAAAAAAAAAAAAGATGTTGTTTAAGTTTTACACGTCTAAATGACTTTTGAGCATGACAATTTTCCTACGCAGATCTGGTGCGAGGGTAGCGGGTGCTGCCCTAAGGAGACATTGAGCCCTGCACCCACCCAAAAGTAACTTTGACTTCTTTAGCCTACAGTGCCCCCCCCCCCTTCACAGAGCTGCCAATGGGGTCAGCCTCCCGAGCTTGAGATTTAGAGCGCACCATAGCTCCGCCCAACCCGCCCATAGCTCCGCCCCTGAACCGCCCGCAGCTGCTCCCACAACTGCCCACGATTCTGCCCCGGCACAGCCTCTCTTTCCGGCAAAAGCAGGAGACACCTTTGTAAAACATCATTTCCTGTTGCTGCGAGACCAGCGGCAGCAGGAGATGACATTTAATGAAGGCTGTTCAGCGGGAGATCCTGGCACTCCGGCGGGAGTGTGGGAGATGACTGGCAAAAGCAGGAGTCTCCTGCTGAAAGCGGAAGACTTGGCAGGTCTGCCTTCAAGATTTTGATGATTAAACTCGACAATCAGGATCATCACGCAAAATGCCATAAAATTGCAGGTTAAAGTTTTGCTGAAGGCTCTTGGAATTTGTGTCGTTCTTAAGACGTATTGTTTTGTTTTCATTGCTGTTCCCAAGAACTATTGCCCTCAGGAAGGATTTTATAAATGACACTCAAAAGTTGGTGCTAAGTCTATAAAGGGTGCACACTTTTATAGCATAACGCTCAGCGCTGATTCTCTGGGCACCAGACTTAAGCCTGCTGAAACCTGGTGTCTATGTTGGGCGTAGAGAACTGTTATTCTATAATACTGCATGCATCCCTCTCGACCCCCCCCCCGACCCAACCTGCCGTTGCCACCTGCTACCTTTGCTGGTGGGGGACCCCAACCCCCGCCAGCCGAAGTCTTCTTCCTTCGTTTGGTTTCCGAGTCTGACGTCCTGCACGTACATGCGTCAGACTCGGAAACCAAACGAAGGAAAAAGACTTCGACTGGCGGGGGTTGTGGTCCCCCGCCAGCAAAGGTAGACAACGGTGGGGCGGGCAGGGGTTGAGAGGGTCATCGGCAGGGGGTTTTGTGGTGGTGCTGGCGGCGGCTGGAGGTGTCGGCAATGGCGGGCGGGGGAGTGTCGGCAATGGCGGCGGGGGGGGGGCTAAAATGTGCCCCCTCACCTCGGGTTCTGGACCTCCCTCCCGCCAACTCTGGCTACGCCTCTGCATGCATCTTTATGAAATGCCCCCAACCTGCCATACCCCTCCCATGGCCATGTTCCCTTCTGGGTTGTGCACTATGGATTTAGGTACCCAGCATTCTAGAATAACGTTCAGCCAGGTGCGTGTGCAAATCGTAATTGGTGCCAGGGGCAATGGAGGGTTAAGTGACTTGCCCGGAGTGGGATTTGAACCCAGTTCCCCAGGATTAAAGTCCGCTGCCCTAAGCACTAGGCTACTCCTCCACGCGCACATCTGGGAGCGTGCCCAAATTTGGGCGCCATATATAGAATCGGGGAGCAAAAGTGACTCACTAGTGATGCCTAATGGAAGGGTTGGCCCATCCCCTTGTTCTTATGACCACTGTTCCCTCTAAGCTGAGTGGAGTCTTCCACCTACAGTCCTGCCAGAGGGGGAGCTGTTTCACTATCACATTTTCAATAGCGAGGGACAGGCAAGCTCTGCAGGACTCCATAGAATCTGCCTGCTCCTAGCATCCCCCACCGGCAGCAATGCAGTTGGAGGAGTCCCATTCAGCTTAGAGGGGAACAGTGCCTATGACTAGAATGCGAATCACAGAGTTAAACAAAAGATGAATACGATAACTCAGAAAGATCTACTACAAATTATTAAACTGTCTACCTCTCTATAGTGGCTCACCAGCCAAGGGCTCATTCAGCTAACAAGCCTGAATCTGCTAATTCTATTCACCAATCTCAGTCTTTCCAGTGGCGTACCAAGGGGGCGTGGGTGCGGTCCACCCCAGGTGCATGCCGCTGGGGGGTGCCGCGCGCCTGTCGGCTCCGCTCGTTCCTTGCTCCCTCTGCCCCGAACAGGTTACTTCCTGTTCCGGGCAGAGGGAGCATGGAACGAGCGAAGCCGACAGGCGCGCAGCACCCCCTCCCCCCAGCAGGTAAAAATGCACCCGGGGGGTGTCCTTCTCACCGGGGAGGTGTCCTTTCGCTGGGGGGGGGTCGCGCTGCACCCGGGGGGGGGGGAGCATCGGCGATCCGCCCCGGGTGTCAGCCACCCTAGGAATGTCACTGAGTCTTTCCAACGTGTATACCTCTCAGGCATAAATGACTCCAATTAACTTCAAGGTAGGTTTTCCTAACCTACTGGAAAAGATGCAAACAATATTTCTGACTCACCTTGGACACGGTGGCCATGGTTTTTTTTTTAGAGACTGTAGGGAAAAAACTAAGTGAGGACAGTGTTATTCTTTCTGCTTGCATGAAAACACACAAGAGAAGCTCATTCTGTACTTGCAGACACAGAGCTCTTAACCTCTGGGCAAACCTATCTCTTACTTAAGGGGTAATTCTGTCACTGGGCACCTCAAATTAGGCGCCACAGTGGATCATGCTGGGTACCAGGTCTATAATGGCACTTAGGTGTCCCTAAATCGCTTGTCAAAAGTTAGGTGCAATAACTTATGCCAGGTCAATGGATGGTATAAGGGCGTAGCTATGTGGGGCCATGGGGGCCTGAGCCCCCGTAGATTTGGCTGGACCCCCCTGCCGATCACCCTCTCAACCCCCCCTCCCCGCCACCAACAATCCCCACTGCCGTCGCCTACCTTTGCTGGCGGGGGACCCCAATCCCCGCCAGCTGAGGCCCTCTTCTTCCCGTCCACGTCAGAAACAGAACGAAGCCTTCGCGGGAAGAAGACCAAGGCTGGCGGGGATTGGGATCCCCCGCCAGCAAAGGTAGGCGACGGTGGCGGCGGGGGAGGGTTGGTGGCGGGAGGAGGGGTCGAGAAGGTCGTCGGCAGGGGTCATCAAAGTTGGTGGTGATGGTGGTGGTAGCGGCGGAGAGGGGATCGGCAATGGCGGGGGGGGGTTCAGCGGCACCAGGGGGGGCTAAAATGTGCCCCCTCACCTCAGGCTCTGGACCCCCCTCCCGCCAAAGTCTGGCTATGCCCCTGGGTATAAATGGGCACGCCTAAGTTGTGCCCAATCAACACGAGCAACTAATAGTATTCTATAAGTTGCGTACATTGTTTGGCAGCATACCCATGGCCCTTCAACGGTCATCCACATGTACATCCCCCTTGCAGTTAAGCACTGTAGGCTAGATTCTACATATGGTGTCAAACAATTGGCACTGAAAAAAGTGCTATTCTATAAGCCACACAAAGTTAGGTGCAGTTTATAGAACAGTGCTTATGCCCGGGAATTGTGCCTAACTTTAGGCTTAGCCATTTGCACCAACTGAACTGCGGTGCAGATGTAGACGCCTACATTAGGTGCATATCTCCGTTAACCTATAACAATGTGCGTTCATTTTAGGAACACCCCATTCCGTCCACGACCCTCCAATTTCTGTTCCCCTTCTTCAAATCGTGGGTAAATTTTAGGCAGATCCTGTGCTTAAATTCAATCACATTTAATTAGTGCCAATAATTGCTTGCTAAAAAGCCAATTATTGGCGCTAACTAGCTTGTTATTTAATCTAATTGCATATGCAAATTGGACGCATGCCCAAATTTGCATGCACAATTTCGGTAACTTTTACAGAATTAGGGAATATGGGTCTTAGGCACACCTTTTCGAATCGTGCCTAGTGCATATTTGCACATCACTGCCAAATATTGGTGCCAATGATGCATACAGATGGCGCTTAATTCTAGGTATCTAGCACTCTGATTTTACCAAGTGGCAGGGCTTTTTTTGAAGGGTACTTGGGGGTACTGAGTACCGGCACCTTTTCCATTGTCTGCTAAAACTGACCCATGGTCCCCAAGTTTTAATGAAAGAGCTCAGGCTCTACACACCAATTCTGCCTTGCCATAGATTCTGTGACTGGTTGCAGGGGACCTGACTATTGTGGGGTGGGTCCCCGTGATCACCCCCATCCTGAAGGCTGGTCTGGCATTTGAGTACCGGCACCTTTTTAGGTAAAATAAACGCACTGCCAAGTGGTAATAGGATATCGTTCTCTCAGCACATAAAATGAAGAAAAAAGAGGGAAAAAAATTTGTATTGAAACTAGGAAGTTCAGTGGACAAGAGGCATAACGGGACAACACGGAGAAATACACCCCAACCGGTTGGAGGGTTTGTCCGAGGCAACAATAACACAAGTGCAAGATAAGTACAAAATATGTTGAAGAGGAGTACATAACAATGGGGGGGGGGGGGGGGGGGGGGGGGGGGAGCCAGTGTTGTTCAATATGAGAATAGAAAATTACAACTAGTGGAATATGGAATGTTAGATTTTGTCTAAGGTTTAAATGAGATATTTCCTCACAGCACGAGTGTTTCGACATAACAGGTAGACTCAACAAGCATATTTTTTCTCATTATTGAGTTTTTTTACATTGGCTAGGAGAGCTCCTGTCAACAGTGAAGATCCTAGGTCGGCTGCCGCCCGGGCGGATCGCCGATGCGCACCCCCTCCCCCCCTGGGTGCAGCATGACACCCCCTCCCTGGCGCAATGACACCCCCCCCCCCCCTGCAATGACACCCTCCTGCGCATCAAACCCGCCCCTACCCCCCCCCAGGTGCATTCTTAGGCGCACAGCTCTCAGCTCCCTCTGCCCCGAACAGGAAGTAACCTGTTCCGGGGCAGAGGGAGCAGGGAACCAGCGGAGCCGTCGGGCGCGCGGCTGCTCTCTGCACCCCTCCAGCGGCGTGCACCCGGGCAGACCGCCCCCACCCCCCGCCCTTAGTACGCCACTGGCTGTCAATAAATATATATAAAAAATTACAAGACCAATGATAAGAACATAGGTGCAATTTAAAAGCGGTGGCGCTCTCAAACGAACGTAAGAAGAGAGCAAGTATTCCTTGCGGAATAGCCAAGCTTGGTAGCGTTGAGGTCTGGTGTTGGTTAAATAGTAAAACAATTTATGTGCTGAGAGAGCGATATCCTATTACCACTTGGTAAATCGGAGTGCAAGATATTTAGAACCAGTGGTCCCTAGAAGACTAAAGTTGGAATAACCAAGCTTAATTCTAGGTACCCATTTATAGAATTGCCTCCTTAATATCAAAAAAATAGGTATTTAACTGCAGAACTGCATTAAGGTGCTTAATGCAATATCTGTTGCTATACAGGGCCGTTGGCATATAGAGGTAATAGCAGTGTAACCAAGTAAGCATGATGCCATGTAGTTCAAACCTAGATAAGACACTGCACTACATTCTAATACTGTCCAATGAGACCTGATTACGTATTTTACCACAGTACTGACAGCTGTAAACTAAGTGAAATTGTTATCCAAAGCCAGGTCAAGTCATAGGTTTGCAATCGTATACGTTGTCTTGAGTTTGCCCAGTTTGAAAACAACTAATTTTCTAACTGGCCTTCATGCTTCCATGTGCCTGATTCCTCAAGGTCTTTTCTCATAGACAGACTAGAAAAAAAAACGCTATGGTCAACAGGCCTGATGTGAAGCCTATCATGCTGATGGAGAAAGTACTATGAGAGATCAATGGGGTGAAGCATTTCTTAAGGAATGCCAGGCAGTAAACACTTCAAAGATTTAACAAGGCGTAACTAAGGGTTCTTACCACCTATGTCTCTGCCTCTGCTCTTGCTTTGTAACTTTGCGTGTGTGGATGGGGTGGGTGGGTGTGGGGTTATGTGTGGGTGGGTGGGTGCGTTCACATTTTTGCATTATGGGCACATAGCTGTGTTCTGAATGAGGTCTACTGAATCACATAGAAGTGGATGACTCTCTGGTCAGCAATATTTTACTAGTGTTTCCTACAGCCATACTATGAATCGCGGAGCCTGCTTTACAACATGTTAGGCTACCCTAGTTCACTAATGCAAGATCACCTTTTCACCCAGTAATTTAGATCCATTTTCTTGCTATCCTTGAAAGTTCCACAGTGCATTGTAAAATGTAGATTCTCTGTCAGGTTGCTATCTTTAGTGCATGTGGATATATCAGATGCTGGTAACGAGAGCGTAAAAATATTTGCTTGAAGATTTTTGTCTAATTACATTCCAAATATTCTTTTTAAGCACAAAACCAGTTTAGAAAACCTATCAGCTTCCGTTGGTTATTATAACCGATGTCCCCTTGTGTCCCTGCGCTGAATCCTGTTGCATTCGTAAGTGGGACGTGACATCGAAATGAGATCCATGGCAGCCCAGGGAATAGCTCGAATGGTTTCCGTATCATATATGTGCTCCAGCGTATAGCCGGTTAACGTATATGCCTGTTATCAAAGTACTGCCTATGAGAGCTGTAAAAGTTTGGAGAGGCTGAAGAATGATCTCCCACTTGATGAGGAGAAATGTCCGAGTGTAAGTAGTCTTTAGGCGAGCGTCACGCTAGATTTGAAATTTGGTCAGAGTTCGGGCTGCTGATTCTCGGATAGTGACGTAGGGCTGTTGTCATAGTCATTATCGTGTGGGCTCATGATCTTCCCCTCCTGCTGTTGAGGGTGTTCGCACGGAGATCGATTGGCAACAGAGGTACCCCGGCAGGCAATTGCCGCCAACTGCGTCTGCGGGGAAGTTGGCAAAGCACAAAGAGTGTTTCTTTCGCAGCTCCGTTAATGGAAGCCATTGAGGTCGTTAGTAGCCTTTCGGAGCTGCAACCTTGTTTCTTCCTCTTTAATCATTTGCTGAGTGGCACGGATTAAAGTTTCGATTTTGCTAGGCTCGTGCGGGGCTACTCTGATACTGGTCAGTGCGGTAGCGGTCCCCCGGATTCACTAGCAGCAGAACCAGGATCAGGGGAGCTGACCACACTGTCCTCATCCCAGTGTCCTCTCCCTGGAAAAAACAGTCGACATCAAATGAAAGTAGCCTGCACAAGACTGAAATATTCAATTACTTTCCCAATGTTTACGCACTTAAAGCCAGATTCTATATATGGCAACCTAACAATTCCGCGCAGTAAACATTTCTGCCTAAGCGTATTCTATAAATGCTAACTAGAGTTAAGCGTGGTATATAGAAAACGCATAGTTGATATCCTAGCGCCTAAAACTACGCGTATCAATTTACACCAACAAAAATGTGGTGTAAATGCCAACGCGTAGATTTAGGGGAATTGGGTCGTATTCTATAACTGCACGTAAATTTTGGAATGCACACAAAGTGCCCATTTCTCTGCCCATAACATGCCCTTTTTTTGACTGTGCGCATTAG